>NC_072014.1:41858453-42048453 GCF_027791375.1 Indicator indicator | reverse complement strand
TTTTATGAGGTTGATCTTGTCCAGCTGCTAAATGAGAACAGGTCAGATGAAAGATTTTCCTCACTGTCTCAATAACTCTTTAGGGAATCACAGAACAGGTTGGAAAAGACCTTTAAGAACATTGAGTCCAATCATTATAGGGTAGTGTAAGAGCTGAGCCTGGTTTAACACGTCCTGGCCTTCCTGGGTGTGTTTGGGTGGGAACAGCCTAAACATTTTATAGTCTTTCAGATTAAAAAAGCAGAGGAAATATTAACAAGAAACAAGCATCACAAACCCAAAAAAAACTTTCGTCCAAGTTTCCTTTACGCATCATAGGGCAGCAGAAATCACAGCTCTTGTGGAAAAAAAACCCCACCCTATTTCTTCTGCTGGCTCTTTTTCAAGTCTTCTTTCATGACTGAGAGAGAATCCTCCTGTAAATTGTGATTTAGTGCCTCAAAAGGAGACCTTCAGATACCTATTATTTAACACTGATTTAAATTACCAGGTTTCTTAAGTTTCTGACCTCCTGTATTCCGTGATGTATTTGAAACACTTTGACTCCAAGGAACCATTTAATTAAATAGATAATAATCGCACATTTGTCCTACTTGCCATTCACTAAAGTTGAGTTCCAACATCACCTCTGAAACTATCCTGCATGCCAGTCAGTCACCAGGTTTCCTTTCAAAGTAGTGGGTGGAAAAAATTGTCCTTGATTATTTCTATCACATTGATGATATCAACATGTAATAGCATTGCAAAAATTGCAGAAACTGAGGAATAGATTTGTAATTTTTAATTTATTGAGACTGTTCAAACAGGCTTACATAGAACATGGAATCCCAGAATGGCTCAGGTTGGAAGGGACCTCAGAGATCATCTACTCAAACCTAACCACTATGGGCACCTCTCAACTAGACTCAGCAGCTCAATGCCTCATCCAACCTGGCCTTCAACACCTCCAGAGAGGAAGCATCCACAACCCCCCTGGGCAGCCTACCCAGAGTCCCACCACCCCCATACTGAAGAACTTCTTCCAAAGACTGGTCTAAATCTACTCTCCCTCAGCTTCAAACCATTCCCCCCTTGGTCTGTTTCTAGACACCCTCATGAAAAGTCCTTCTGCAGCCTTCCTGTAGGATCTCTTCAGCTATTGGAAGGCAGCTCTAAGGTCTCCATCTGGAGTCTTCTCCAGGCTGAATACCCCCAGCTCCCTCAGCTTATCCTCACAGCAGAGCTGCTCCAGCCCTTGGATCATCTTTGTGGCCTCCTCTGGACTCACTGCACAGCTCTGTGTCCTTCTTCTGCTGGGGACACCCGACCTGGAGGCAGGATGAGGGAGGTCTCAGCAGAGCAGGGCAGTCATCTTGTGGCTCCTGGATCACTGCACAGCTCTGTGTCCTTCTTCTGCTGGGGACACCCGACCTGGAGGCAGGATTGAAGGTGAGGTCTCAGCAGAGAAAAGTCAAGGGGCAGAATCCCTGCTCTTGCCCTGCTGCTCACACTCCTCTGGCAGCAGCCCAGCACACAGCTGCCTAGTGGGCTGCATGAAGGCACTGCTGGCTCATGGGGAGCTTCAATAAACCCAAGTCTCTTTTTCCAGAACTACTCTCAACCCACTGTGCATCCAGCCTGGATTTGTGCCTGGGACTGGCCCCACAGATTCTCAGATGATATAAATTGCTGTAACTGACTTCCAGGGAACTGCAGCCCTTTAAGGCAGCTGAAGATCTGGCCCACAAACCACTGGGCATGTTTGATGAAACAAACCACTTAGAAAAGTTGGTCTCTCTGCCTTTTGCAGATTATGTCACAGGGAATGGATTACAGTCATCAGGAAAGAAAGTTCTCAGAGCTGCACAAAAAATCAGAGAGAAAAATCTCTGTATTCAGCTCAGCATGACACTGTTATTTTGGTTGCAAGATTTATGGCATACTTGCTGCCCAACACATCACTAAGTAGGCATCTACGTGGTCCCTTGGCTGTGTCAGTAAAGCAGAGTCTCTATCAGAATCAGATGCTAATTTTTCAGACTTAAGGAACCCATGTCATCGTTAAAACACTTTCATATGCTTGATGGACTTTCCATAGCTGAGCTGGATAGGGCCTTCAGGTCTGCATTAGAACTGTTGGGTTTTCTGGTTTGATTTTAAACAGTCAAAAAAACCCCAATCTTTGCTGGGCTCAGCAGTGCCCATGCCATGAACCTCTGCTTGAAGACTAAATACATCTGTGACTTGACATAAGAGTATTGATCATTAACAAAGGGGAATGGTGGTCAGAGTATCACCTAATTAAAAGGTAGCCATGATGGGATGTCCTGCTGACTTTAAATGAAAAACTCTGAGTCACTGTGTGAACACCCCTGGTTTGAAGCTGTGCCATTTCATCTAGCAGCAGGTGTAACCTGCACCAGGACCAGAAGAGGTGTTGGATGAAGACAGCTGCCTTCTTGAGACTGACCTAGCAGCATGTGGGCAACAGGAGCATCACCATAGGTTGAAAAATGTCTGTGTGTAGATCTCTGGGTTTGTTTTTAACAAACCTTGTGGCCAGGATTCTAATGGAAAGCACGAAGCACCACACTGCTGCCTGTGAACTGGTCCAGTAGAGGGGCAAACAGAGAATAATGGAGGAGTTCCTTTCTTTTTATACACTTTGTTGATAAACCTGCCTAAAGAATTGACTTTGGTACTGACTCAGACAGTGAGGCTCAATTCTTCAGAATTATCTCAAGAGCCTCTATGTTTGAGATCATTTTAGAACTTCTACAGTAGAGAAGGAATAAAGGGCAATGACAGGAAAAGAAGACAATAAACTCTAAGAGAATCTCAGAAATTCAATGTTTGACTTAGACTGCTCTAGAAGCAGGTCCTACTTGAAATGTTAAAACCTTGATTGTTAGTAAATTACTGAGCACACTGGGGTCCTACAAGCTCAAGAGTGTGTGTGAACGCACAAGGCATGCATGAGCACACATGGGTAGAGGACCTTTGCTCAGCCTTTCACAGCAAATCAGTTGATGACAAATACTTTTAATCTGTTTGGAAACATGCTTCCATAGTTCAGTCATTCGGGGTTTGAGAACTTTGCCCACCAAGTCTGTGGGGCATTACACAGTAATCTCTGCAAAACTGCATGCTCTGAGGATCTTACTGATGATAAAAGGTAGTGAGGAGCTTTACACTGACAAGGCTTGATAAAGAGCACTGCCTCCCAGTCACACATAGGAGGTCCATCACCCTGTGAGAGGGGTCAGGAACAGAAAGCAGGCAGCAGCAGCAGCATAAATCTTAAACTGCCAGAGTATCTCAGAAGTAGAACAATTCACAACCTTGTCTTTTCATGGTCATGTTCAAATAGCCCTCTTGGTTTCCAACACCAGGCAAGCTCTTATTTTCTACAGCCCAACTCTATATTGCTGTCTCCTGGTATATTTGTAGCAAGCTCAACAGCAGTGACCAGTGTGCTGCACTGGCAAAGAAGCCAAGAGGATGCTGGGTTGTGTCAACAAGGGCATCACCAGCAGAGGTAAAGAACTCATTACTTCACTCTGCTCAGAAGAGGTTAGCCTACACCTGGAATATCATGCTCAGTTTTCACCCACAATGTGGACAGGCTGGAGAAGGTCGAGAGGAGGGCCACAAAGATGATCCAAGGATTGAGAAGCTGTCATGTGAGGATTGCTCAGCTTTGAAAAAAGAAGGCTTAGAGGAGACATCATCATCATGTTTCAGTATTTAAAGGGTCCACCCAGCCTGCATTTATGCCTGGGACTGGCCCGACCCAGACGCAGGACCTTGCACTTTGACTTGTTGAACCTCATGCAGTTGGCACTGGCCCATTTCTTAAACCTGTCAAGATCCTTTTGAATGGCACTCCTTCCCTCAAGGGAGTCCAGGGATGCCATCCAGAAGGATCCTGATGGGCTTGAGAAGTGGGCCAGTACATGAACTGTACCTTCTCACTAGTGCAATACTCCAGCCAAGATGAATTTTCCATAAATTCATCAGTAGGATCATCCCATATATTAAAAAAGAGATTCCAAAAGCTGGAGGAAAACAATGTTGTTCATCTCATTTCTAGTGGTATTTCTACTGCCACATGCTGTAGAAATATTTTGACAAACACAAGAATATTTCACCGGGCTGAACAAAAGCAATGAGCTACAAAGTGGGCTTGTTTATGAGAACATCAGCATGTTATCCTCATTCTTTTGGTCCAGAAAAGGCCACAGATTGGTCAAGATCAAGAAAATGCTTTTTGCTTTGACAGAAAAGCAGATGCAGATGATTGAAAATCTGACATTTATTAGTAATTTTCTTTCAATAGATTAAAATACAAACACCACTATGGCCAAGTTTCTACATATTGTGCCTCAGAACAATCAACTCAATGGCTGTGAGAAGACAGGCAAAGAAAAGCTTGGTGATACACCTGCTTGTTGGTCAGAATGAGAGCAAATGGCCTCAAATTGCACCAGGGGAGGTTTAGGTTGGAGATTAGGAAACATTTCTTCACGGAAAGAGTGGTCAGGCAGTGGAACAGGCTGCCAAGGGATTGCAATAGGTTGCTCAGGGAGGTGATGGAGTCCCCATCCCTGGAAGTGTTCAAGAAATGTGTGGACATGGCACTTTGGGAGATGGTGTAATGGCCATGGTGGTGTCAGGCTGACGGTTGGATTAGATGATCCTAGAGGTCTTTTCCAACACAAAACTCTGTGATTCTATGATACTGCATACAGCTAAGACCCCAGGAGAGCATGTGGATACTGGCACCAGCATGAGACATTAAAAGGTTAAAATCTGTGGTTGAAGTTGTTTATGCATTTCACCTCTGTACCACCATCTGAACAATGCAGAGTACAAAATTAGAAGCGTGTGGTTTCTAGTGCGGGGTGATGCTTGACAAGCGTATTTAAACTTCACATGAACCTGGATGAGATGACAATAGAAAAGGTTGTTGTGGGAAGTCCTGGTGCACAGGAACAGCACTGCTGAGAGAGGATACAACTCCACCTTCCCACTTAAGCATCAGATACAAAAGAAACATCCAAATTCACACGGGAAGAGCCATGACAGCAACCACTTCACATCAAATTCCACATGTCTATGGTACAAACCCCACGCAGGCTAAGCACCAAAATACAGAGAACTTCAGTAACATTAACATTCCAGGGCAGGTTGGACTGGGCTCTGAGCAGCCTTATTTAGTTGAAGATGTCCCTGCCCACTGCAGGGGGCTTGGACTAAATGAAGGTCCCAAACAAAACCATTTGATAATTTCTTCCACAGTGTCCACAGCAATTCTGACATTATTCTCAGCATTAGACCAGTGAAGGTGAGGATGCTGAGTATGGTTTCCTGCCAGCTGGAAGCTCCTGTAGAGGTGTGGTTTAAAGCCCATTTCCCAGCAATGTAACACTATCAGAATGTCCATCTTTCATTATATTACTCTCTGCCTCTATAGAAGTTGATATTCAGAGGTAAAAAAAGAAAGCAAATGGAGGTCGCTGCACTGGATGCCAGCTTTCTGCACCTATGTTTGCTTTCTGAGCCTCAGAAAATCAACTTCAATTTTACTTGTCGTGGTACAACATAGCATGGACACTGGCTCTGGAAATACCTAAAGACTGCTGCTTTAAGAAACAAAATCAGTTAGTGGCACAGCTTCAGGCCTGACTTTAACCAATACACAGAGGAAGGTTTTCAGTGCCACAAGACAATGTACCTGAGCCTGTATTAAGATCTGCTTGCAGTGACCTCAGTATCTCTTCATGCTGAGCCTCCCTTTCAAAACAACTCCAAATACTCCTTTTCAGTAGCTTTGCTTGCCCTTTCCCACTGTCATAGCTCCTGAGTGATGTGCTGACAAAGCCCCAGGTGACTTCAGGACCAGATCCCCTGTGGAGCCATGTGCAATGGACAGGTACCATGCATTACAGAGCAAACCCTACAATTCATGGAATCACTGAATGGCCTAGGATGGAAGGAACCTCAGAGCTCCTCTACTCCAACCTCCCTGCTATGGGCAGGGACACCTCTCAACTAGACTCAGCTGCTCAAAGCCTCATCCAACCTGGCCCAAAACACCCCCAGGGAGGAGGCATCCACCACCTTCCTAGGCAATCTATTCCAGAGTCTCACCATCCTCATACTCAAGAACTTTTTCTAAGATCCAGTCTAACCCTACCCTCCCTCAGATTCAAACCATTCCCCCGTGTCCTGTCTCTAGACACCTTCAGGAAAGGTCCCTCTGCAGCCTTCCTGCAGGATCCCTTCAGGTCCTGGCAGGCAGCTCTAAGGTCCCCCTGGAGCCTTCTCTTCTCCAGGCTGAATACCCCCAGCTCCCTCAGCCTGTCCTCAGCAGAGCTGCTCCAGCCCTTGGATCATCTTTGTGACCCTCCTCTGGACTCACTGCAACAGCTCTGTGTCCTTCTTCTGCTGAAGACACCAGAACTGGGGCCAGGATTGGAGGTGGGGTCTCAGCAGAGCAGAGCAGAGTCAAGGGACAGAATCCCCTCTCTTGCCCTGCTGCCCTGCACTCCTCTGGATGCAGCCCAGGACACAGCTGCCTTCTCAGCTGCATGAGCTCATGGTGAGCTTCTCAGTTCCTGAGGCCTTATCTGATATTACCGTTAGAAATAAGAAAGCACAGCTCCTCACCCCTCCACTAGCCATCCAGATGCATTACAAAAATCATGGTGATATTTATGGGATTATACTAATTCTCAATACCAAAATAACTAACTGCTCCCAATCACTTATTTGGTCAGACAACACTGGTACTTGCCCTCTATGGGATGAATGTGATTCATCTGCACTCATTTATCCCATTCAGAAGAATGGGATTTCAAAATAATATTTAAACAACACTGGGGATAACAACTAAAAGGTGCCCACTAGAGACGTATTTAGAATCCTGCTAAATATATTTACCTAAGTCAACAATGAAGTTTTATTTGGCAATTCTACGTTTTAAAGCTCAATTAGGCCAAAAAGGAGGATGCTGCTTCTGCCTGCAAGTCTGCCTACATTCATTTATTGTTCAGTTCACAGTCTCTGAATACAACACAATCCTCCAACGGAGTCAGCTTTCATAATTCAGCAGTACAAAGTCTGCAAACACATGTAACCTAGATCCATATTTCACAGTGACAGCATATGATAGCAGAATGTGAAGTATTAATGCTAGTGTCACTACAGTCCTACACTCTACTGCACTTTAAGAGAAAGCAGCTGCTGAGATGAAATGTGTGCCAACTGTCTGAAGACAGAAACATAAGAAACATTCCTTCTGTTACAAAGGGAGAGACACACACAAACAGACTTTCTTTTAGACTCAACAAGCACAAAGTTTCTTACTTTCGCCTTTTACATTTCTATTTCAAAACCGCTCGCGCGCTGCAGGCGGGGAAGGGGAAGACGTGCCTGGATGGAAGCCACAGCCCCGGCCGTGCAGCAGCCCTTCAAGCAGAGGAAGGTTGGGTGAAGGTGATGCATCGGCACGGAAAACAGCTGGAATGGTGACACCAATCTGGCACGGCTCTCCAAAGTCAGTTGCACACACAGAAAAACTCGATTCCCAGCAAATATCCCCTGAGATACGAGGCGGGATCGCCCAACATGCTGGTAGAACCATGGGATTAATCACAGTATCACAGTACATTAGAGGTTGGAAGGGACCTCAAGAGATCATCAGGTCCAGCCCCCTTGCCAGAGCAGGATCACTTAGGGTAGTCTGCACAGGAATGCATCCAGGTGGGTTTGGAAAGTCTCCAGAGAAGGAGGCTCCACAACCCCCCTGGGCAGCCTGCTCCAGTGCTCTGTCACCCTTACTGTAAAGAAGTTTCTCCTCATGTTGAGGTGAAATCTTCTATGTTCAAGTTTGAATCTGTTGTTCCTTCTCTTATTACTGCGTACCACCGAAAAGAGCTTGGTCCTTTCCACTTGACACCCACCCCTCAGATATTGATAGACATTGATCAATTCCCCTCTCAGTCTTCTCTTCTAAGTATTTAGCAATGCTTTGGGTTGGAAGAGAACTTTAAAGGTCATCTAGTCCAAGCCCTCTGCAGTGAGCAGGGACACCTTTAAAAGTAGATCAGATAGGAGACGCTTTAGGACCTTCCAAAATCTGAAGCTTCCCAATTGCCAAAACAGTGCAAACCTATCCTGCCTGCAAACATCTTTGCCCTAACCCATCCTGGCACACTGTGGTGTGCACCCGCTCCTGCGAGTTTTCTTCGTCAGACTAAGGGATGTGCTATAGAACTGGAAATTGGATTAAGAAGGTGCACTTTCTTCATCAGTTCCCTCCATAAAGATCGATGGAGAACCTGCCCTTCTTGATTTATGTCTAGTCCTGGAGCAACCCCTCCAGACGATCCCCCGCGTGCCGTATCGCCACCTTTTAAGCGGAGCACTGCAGTAAGAGCATGACATAATCTGAAACGTTTGGCTGTAATTCACTTAAAAACTAGTACAACCTCATTGACCTCCTTATCAAACAATTTATAGTGCATTTAGAGACTGGACAATGAAATAGAGGAGGCAAGGTATTAATGGTGACACTATTTGGCAAGCTCATAGCGCAGTTCATTCAAAAGGCAATTTTAAAATTGAATGAAGAGGTTTGACTAGGCAATAAAAACAGCCACAATGCCAGTGAACAGTACTTAGGAGGAAAGCCTCTAATTATCCTATTTATAAATCAACAGCAATTTTACTGATGACTTCTTCTCAAACTTGATTAAAATAACTTCAAAAAATTAAAAAATAATCAGATCAGACTTATTTTATTAAATTAGGATTCACAAGTATTATTGATTCGCTTCATAAATGAAAACGATAAAAACTTGGGGGACAAGGAGGAGACAACATTTTTTAAGAGAAACATTTGTACAACACTCTGCAACGTAATTATAGTGCTGCCCTTGGGGAAGGGGATTTTATTTTATAATGAGAATGTTTACACTGTTATGGGGTTCAATCTATCTGGGAGGGAAGGTTAAACTTCTTTCCATTAAAGACAGCCTTATAATGAAAAGCTCTGAAAGGAGAATGGAGTCTAATATAGTAGATGTAATGGCCTATTAAATGATTCACACACACAAAATGAATCAAATTCATTGTATCTCACTGCTCTTTTATGACAAAATTGTGGAAAAAAATAAAACTATTGTCAAGATAATTGCATATTACATATACTGTATTACTGTAACTACTATTCTTATTGGGTGACCCAGAGCCTACATTTTAGGTACATTAATAGGACATTACATTTTAAATACTTTATAGTATTGGAATATTGCACACACACACACATACACAAAATCTTACTTTCACTCTGAAGGGGAAAAAAAATAAAATCAATTTAGACTTAAAGTCATGCTGCAATTCTGCATCATTCTTTTTCAATTAAGTTTTTGCATACATTCTTTATGATGTCATTTCTACATTCCTGCAACAGATGTTTGGTTTATATCCTCATTTACTAAAATGCTGCTGTACTAGTTCCTGCTATTTTGAATGTAACCTCTGTGAGTAACTTGTGTTCCCAAAACAGGGTACAACAAATGTGTTCTTAAACTTGTCCCCTTCACCCACTACTAAAAATTATCATGTCTCATCATTACATGATTATGAACATTGATCTTAAAGGAGCTTAAGTGTATTAAAAGGAGCTTAAATGTATTTTAAAACCCCAAGAAATTAAATAAAAATCATAGTATACCTCTAATAAATAAACAAATAAATAAATTTATATATTAGAATAGACTAAGATAATGGTTGGACTCCATACTCTTAAAAGTGATCTCCAACTGAAATAACTCTATGATTCTATGTATCACAGAATGTTAGAGGTTGGAAGGGAGCTCAAAAGATCATCCAGTCCAACCCCCCTGAAAGGGTAGGATCACCTAGGGCAGGTCACACAGGAACAATGTGACTGCTCAGAGGAAAACTGATTTGAAATCAGTTCAAATCAGGCAGGTTTTGAATATCTCCAGAGCAGGAGACTCCACAACCTCTCTGGGCAGCCTGCTCTAGGGCTCTGGTACCCTCACACTGAAAAAAGTTTTCCCTTCTGTTCCTGTGGCACCTCCCCTGCTCCAGCTTGTCCCCATTGCCCCTTGTCCTGTCCTTGGACATCCCTGAGCAGGGCCTGGCTCCATCTTCCCCACACTGCCCTGCACATCTTTATCCACAGGAATGAGGGCAGTCCTCAGGCTCCTCTGCTCCAAGCTCAAGAGCCTCAGCTCCCTCATCCTGTCTTCAGCAGGGAGATCTATCAGCAAATAATAAAACAGAAAACTTTGGAGTTTTGCAGGAAGGATTGAAAACCGTGTTCCCTGTGTTCCTTTTGACCTGATTTTACACAAGAGCTATACTGCAATAATTTGGTCTACTAAGAAGTGCTCTTTAATAATAATCACTGTTCATTAAGGAGCTTCCCTTGCAAACACCCATGCAGAGTGAGAAAGTCTACCTGCCTGTAGTTAGGCATCAACAGAACTGTCCATATGTACTCCAGCACAGTTACATATATCAGAATATATCTATTACATCTACAGAAACAAAAGACACCTTGTAGTATTATCTTCTTGAGGTGTTAATGCTGCTTAATATTGAGTCAGTCTCAGACTGCATTATCTTCATGTATTGGAAGGTCACAGCATTGATCAGGTGCTATCACAATGCAAGTGAAAGCATTAGCTATGAAGGAGAATATTTGTGGTACTTTTATCAAACAAATGCAATACATAATTATCAGCAGCCACAGTGATTGAATTTCAGGACTAATGTCCAAAAACTGGCACAACACAAATGATTTAAAAATTCAGATTTTGAAAGGTCCTAAGGTAAGGTTATAGAAGCCTTTGCAGGCATATCAAGAACATCCTAAATACTAGGAGAAAAAACCTCTACTGCAAGAGTGGTCATGCACTGGAACAGGCTGCCCAGGAAGGTGGTGGAGTCACCGTCCCTGGAGGTGTCCAAGAAATGTGTGGACATGGCACCTGGGGACATGGTTTGATGGCCGTGGTGGTGTTAGATTGAAGGTTGGACTTCAGGATTTCAGAAGTCTCTTCCAACCCAATAATGCTATGATCCAAGAATGTAGAAATCTGTCAAATGTAAATTGTATAGAAAATGAGGAGAATTTCCAGTTTGCTGATGATATTTAGACTTCTCGAGGTACTACGGCCTTGAAGGATTAGGTCCTTATAGTTTAATAAATAAAACCAGAGGAAGAGGGGTTCCAGCTGTCTGATCTATTTTGGTGGCCCAGATGGTGACCAGCTCCAACAAGTCCATGTCTTTCTTATGCTGTTAAACTGGGGCAAGAAAAATCAATTCCAACCTGTTTTAATTACAGGAAGTAAGGTGGGGGTATTACACATTCATGTTCCTCTTTTGAGAATCCAAAGTAGCAGAAATAAATCAAATTTTATAACCTGAAGTGAGATTAGTTTCTCCTGCAGCCCACATCCTCCTCCAGAAGGCAAATCCCTGTTCCTAAGCACCATTCAATTGCTGTTAAATGCAATCCAATGGCACAAATTCATCATTCACATCTCATTGAGGCATCTGGTACATGAAGGTGAGAAATTAGGAGAGTATCTACTTTCAGAAGGAGAAGAAGTGGTGGAATAAATAGCCATTCATTTACCTTGCTTATAAAAATAAAGATACATTGCTGAGCATAAAGTTCTACTAGGGACAGGAATCTTTCCTATTAAGATGCACAAAGTAACCACACACAAGTATGTGGTACATAAAGAGATGGAGAAATTACCAATGTAGAAGGTAGTAAACATAAATGAAAAAATGTTAAGGGTTATTAAAGCCAAAATTAGTTTGTTTTCCAAAGGTGCAGCAGTAGAGACTAGAGAGGGAAGTCTGAAAGGCAGCTCAATAGTTAGAGATCAGGCAAGAGAGAAATTGGCCCATTAAATAAATGAACTCCTAATTTACCAGTGAAGGAGCCACTCAGAGAGAGTTTCCAGTAGCAATCAAAGGTAGACAAGGTAGATTTTCTTGAAAGGATGTTCTGAATAGTTTCATGTTGCAAGACTACAGGCCTTGCTTAACATTAACTACACTACTTGGAGCAAAATGATGCCAATAAGATACATTACCCAGCAGATGCTTTTCAACTCAGTCATTTAGGACGGCATGGATGGGGTATGAACATTCATTCAGAAACCACTAACAGTGAAGGTTCATCAAACCAGCCATTTATTTTCTCCCTCTCCTGGTATCTGTTGCCAGAACTTGCCTTCTCCTCTCTTTTTATTAAGACTTGATTACCCATACTTCAGTCATCATTACTCTGCACTGGGACATTACTGACACATTGCACTCCTTAATGGTTGCTCATAGCTATGTTCTGCACGGGAGGATGAGCTGCACATCCTCCCTAGTCTTTGCATTTGAGAATCTGTACTTACCCAACAACTGCTCCATGGATAGATTCATTCTCTAGATGAAGAGGAATATTGCTCCAATTCCCCCCATGAAGGGTTAAGAGACAAAAGTAAATAACAGAGCTTGGAGTTCTGAAGACAGTGAAGTGCTCAAGTCAGATTTCATAGAATCACTGAGGCTGGAAAAGACCTTTAAGATCATTGAGTCCAACTGTAACCCAACCACCATGGCCACTAAACCATGTCCTGAAGCACCACATCTACAGCTTCTTGAACACTTCCAGGGACGGTGACTACACCACCTCCCTGAGCAGCCTGTTCTAACCCCTTACCACTCTCTCACAAAAGACGTTTTTCCTCATGTCCAACCTAACCCTCCCCCAGCACAACCTAAACCCATTTCCTCTCACCCTGTCATGGCGTACCTGGGAGAAGAGACCAATACCAGCCTCACTCCAACCTCCTTTCAGGTAGCCCTCAAGAGCAATAAGACCTCCCCTCAGCCTTCTCTTCTCCAGATTGAACAACCCCAGTTCCCTCAGCTGCTCCTTGTATGATGCCCTTCAAACCCCTCCCCAGCCTCATTGCTCTTCTCTGGACACTCTCCAGCACCTCAATGTCTTTCCTATCCTGTGGGTCCCAGAACTGAACACAGTATTCAAGCTATAGCCACGCCAGGGCTGAGTACAGGGCCACCATCATCTCCCATGTATCCAAGCAAAGCATCTTCATCATTGTGAGACATGCTCTTGCTTAATTAACACTGGCTTTTGAGATTTCAGGCTAACAAATGCTTGAAATAAACTCCATCTTCCCCAAGAAAAAAACATCCATTTGTTTTCTTTACAGTAGGCCTTTTAAAAAGGAGTCATAACTGACAGCTTACAACATGTTTCTACCTTTTCAGTCTGAATTTCATAAGAATAAAACAAACCACAAATGAAAGTGCTTGTACTAGGCACGTCGAACCTTTCTTGTTCTATTAGCATATCAGTCTGCAATCATAACTAGATCAATAGGGAAGATATCTGCTTAAAAAGAGCACCACGCTTTCTTTTGTCAGAAATTCATTACTTTTTATTAGGGTCATTGCTCAAAAACTTCAAAACACCATATGGACCTGATTGTGGTTTATTTTGGAAAAAAAAAAAAAAAGAAGAAGAAGAGAGAAAAATATATAAAATAATAATAAAAAGAAGACAGTGTAGAACAATTGAGGCATTACATTCTACAATTCCATTACTTTCATCCCTCTCCGTTTTATTACTGTGTCATTAAAGGCAACTTGAGTGAGGGAAGAATTATAGTGTGATGTGTAGGGGCTAGTAGATTAATAACCAAACACACTGCAGTTTAAAGGTATCTAACAGCTGTTTTCATTATTTTGTGTAAATATGCTTGGAGCATATCTATCTGATTAGTGGATCGAGTGCTCCTCTCTGGCACATGCCACGGGCGGCGCGAGGCGCAAGCAATCAAAGCGCCGGGGAAATGAGTTTGCATTGCTCACTGCTGGAACACTCAAATGGCAGCGAGTGACTGCCCAGCGAAGCTCAGGCAAAGCAGCCCCTGCCTACCAACAGGCTCCGGTGTGCGGTGCGGCTTTCAAGGGCTCTGCCGCAGCGCCGGCATCCGGCGGGGCTCGGCGCCAGCCCACGTGAAGTGATGCTCACGGAATAGTAAGTCACTAACCTAGGGATGCTCTAAGGAGAGCTCAGATGCTGGCAGAACCACAGACATAGAGTTTTCATGTCATAACTTCATGGCTTTCATGCACTGCTTGGCCAAGATCGAAACATCTATTTTTTTAATTCCTAATACCTTTATTACAACAACAGCAACAACAACAATACTACTACTACTAAACAATAATAATAATAACAACAATAATAACAATTATTGCTATTATCCATTACTGTTACTGCTGCTATTACTATTATACTTATCATCATCTTTGAACGTGTCCAGAGAAGGGCAACGAGGCTGGTGAGAGGTCTGGAGCACAGCCCTGTGAGGAGAGGCTGAAGGAGCTGGGGGTGTTTAGCCTGGAGAAGAGGAGGCTCCAGGGAGACCTTATTGCTCTCTACAACTACCTGAAAGAGGTTGTAGACAGGTGGGGGTTGGTCTCTTCTCCCAGGCAACCAGTGGCAGAACAGTCTCAAGCTGTGCCTGGGGAAGTTTAGGCTCGAGGTGAGGAGAAAGTTCATCATAGAAACAGTAATTGGCAATGGAATGTGCTGCCCAGGGAAGTGGTGGAGTCACCATCCCTGGAGCTGTTCTAAAAAAGATTGGATGTGGCACTTGGAGCCAGGGTTTAGTTGCCAGGAGGTGTTAGGTATTAGGTTGGACTTGATGATCTCTGAGGTCTTTTCCAACCTGGTTGATTCTGTGATGATAATAATAATAATAATAATAATAATAATAATAATAATTATTATTATTATTATTATTATTATAGTTCTATTTTAATTATTATTCATAACAATATTATTTATCATTATTGCCATCATGATAATAATTATTATTGTTATTACTTTATTTTTCATGATTATTATCTTTGATATTTTTATTATTAATAATACCTTTGTTATTTTGCCATTATTAATACCATTGTTATCCAGTCCAATCCCTCTGCCAGAGCAAGATCACATAGAGCAGGTCCCACAGCAACTCATCCAAGTGGGTTTTGAATGTCTCCAGAGAAGGAGACCACAACCTCTCTGAGCAGCCTGCTCCAGAGCTCTGGCACCCTCACACTGAAAAAGTTTTCCCTTCTGTTCCAGTGGCACCTCCTCTGCTCCAGCTTCCCTCATTGCCCCTTGTCCTGTCTTTGGACATCCCTGAGCAGAGCCTGGCTCCATCCTCTCCACACTGCCCTGCACATCTTTATCACCAGCAATGAGGGCAGCCCTCAGGCTCCTCTGCTCCAAGCTCCCAGCCCCAGCTCCTTCAGCCTGTCCTCACAGGGAGGTGTTCCACTGCCTTCAGTAGCTGTGTGGCTCTGTGCTGGAGAGCAGATCCCTGAGGTCCTTCTTGAACAGAGAGGCCCAGAATTGGACACAATATTCCAGATGTGTCCTCACCAGGGCCACCCCTTCTAATACACCCCAGGATGACATAGGCCTTCTTAGCCACAAGGGCACCTTGCTGGCACCGTTGATATATAACCCAGGTTAGACATGAAGCAAGGGCTGAACCTCTCTCCTCCACATACAGTCACATACTTCAAGATGGGCAATTTAAAATCAGACAGCAGAAGAGAACTCTGAAATCAAAAGACCTGTGAAGAAGTTTGAGGAAGGACAGATAAAATTTCAGTCACTGAAAGGATATACTGCATTAAAAAGTTCTTCTTTCTTGCTTCTAGCACAGACTGAGGTGGTTTTAGTATTAAACTGCTCTCTACACAAGGATGAGTATCAAAGAACCATACAGGCTCATCAAAATAAAAAAGTCAAAAGAAAGTCATTCTGACTCCAATGAGCTCACCAGAAGAATCTTATTCAAAGCTTCAGCGAGCAAAAGTAAACTGAGGCAAAATCCAGAAGAAGCATACTTACAAAGCCACAATACTCAAACATTTTTTTTGAAGGTGGTTCTTGCTGAAGCACAAACCACCTATTATTTTCCCTAGGCACTATGATTGTCAGCCCTTGGTCCTACTTCTGTTTGTGTTGACTTCTGAGGGATGCTTGGGCTACCACGAAACAACAAAGGCCAAGCACTGCTCCAAGAAGACCAGCAAGTCAGAAGAGAAGGGAGCAAACGTTCTGGCCATCATGTGGTTTGCTTCCTGAGCATTAAAATGTCTTTATGAAGAAAAGCTAAGGGAGCTGGGCCTGCTTAGCTTTGGAGGAGACTGAGGGATGATCTCTTTCATGTGCACAGAAGTCAGGACAAACTGATCTTTCATTTTTTTCTTTCATGGACACTAGAAATACACAATGTCATCCATGGACACATTTAGGATTGCAGTCAGTTTGTGACCAGCACACAGTCATAGAATCATAGAAACTTGGAAGCCTAGAATGGCTCAGGTTGGAAAGGACCTCAAAGATCATCTCCTCCAACCTCCCCACCATGGGCAGGGACACCTCTCAACCAGACTCAGCTACTCAAGGCCTCATCCAACCTGGCCTGCAACACCACCAGGCAGGAGGCAGCCACAGCCTCCCTGGGCAGCCTGTGCCAGAGTCTCACCACCCTCCTACTAACGAACTTCTTCCTAAGATCCAGTCTAAAGCTATTCTCTCTCAGCTTCAACCCTTTCCCTCTTGTCCTATGGCTGGACACCCTTATGAAAAGTCCCTCTGCAGCCTTCCTGTAGGATCCCTTCGGGTACTGGCAGGCAGCTCTAAGGTCCTCCTGGAGTTTTCTCTTCTCCAAGCTGAACACCCGCAGCCTGTTCCCATAGCAGAGGTGTTCCAGCCCTTGAATCATCTTTGTGACCTCCTCTGGACTCACTCCAACAGCTTTGCGTCCTTCTTCTGCTGGGGATAGCAGAACTGGAGGTGGAGTCTCAGCAGAGCAAAGTAAAGGGGCAGAATCATCTTTTTTCATGTTCATTTTGAGGATATCACCATAGCAAACATCTGAAACTGCCTGGTATTACTCCTAGATTGCTTAACCAACTGTTCTATGAATTCATCAAATTCCTCCTACCTTTAAGTAGTGTTTCAACAGTCATTTCCAAACTAAATGCCTGTCAGAAAACAAACAAACCAACCAACCCAAACAAAACTCAAACCAAACAACCTTCCTACACATCCTTTTTTTCATTTCCCATCTGAGTCATTTAATAATGACCAATTTATACCTAGTGGATGGTGTAAGGATTATCCTGGAACTTAAATAATTCCTCCTCTTTCATGGTATTTATCCTCTGACTGTATTTATACAGATTAACATATATCCCCTTCTCAACCTTTATTTTGCTAGGACAAGTGAACCATACTCTTTTAATCTGCTCTCATAATGCAGATTCTCCTAATCACCCCTGCAGCAATCCTATGTACCTGTTTCTCAGTTTAAATTAATCTTTCTTGAACATGGGTGAACAGAACAATATAACATTTTTTAGTGTTTTATGGAGACCAAGCTGTCTGTACATTCAAAAATAGTACTTTTTTTTTTTTTTATTGTGTATGAGAGTCACAGCTTTTTTTTCCAAATGTTTTAGTGCAGCTGAACTGCTGCTTGGTGCATCTCAAGCAGAAAATCATAGAATTGTCTTGGTTCGAAAAGACCTCCAAGATCATCAAGTCCAACCATTGACCTAACACCACCAGGGCCACTAAACCATGGCCCAAACTGGCATGTCCACACATTTCTTGAACACCTCTGAGGATGGTGACTCTACCACCTCCCTTGGCAGCCTGTTCCACTGCCTCACCACTCTTTCCATAAAGACACTTCCTAATTTCCAACGTAAATCTCCTCTGGCACAATTTGAGGCCATTTCCTCTCGTTCTACCGCCTGATACTAGAGAGAAGAGACCAACCCCAACCCCACCACAACCTCCCTTCAGGGAGTTGTACAAAGCAATGAGATCTCTCCTCAGCCTCCTCCTCTCTAGACCAAACAATCCCATTTCCCCCAGCCATTCTTCACAAGACTTGCTGTCCAGACCCTTCATCAGCCTCACTGTCTTTCTCTGAACACGAGCATCAAGTCGTCTACATATCTGCATTGACTTGCATAGCCATATAGACTGGACCATCATTTAGCAGTAACAGTGACCAAAGGAAGGAAGATCTCCTTGCTTCTCTATTTAACATCCATGAGAACAGTCAGTTGCAGATGAAAAATGCTTGCAGGGTTTAAAGAACATGACTGAATTATTTTTTTGTAGGGGAAGGAGGGTGCTGAGAAGCAGTCACAGAAATGACAACACATAACCCCATCACAGAGCATCCATGATGAGAACTCTGGGAAAGAAGGAGGGGGAACAGCAGTAAGACACCTGAGGTTTCTAGACAGTAGCAAAATGAAAAGAGCTGACAAGGGAGGACAAGTGGAAAGATGAGGCAACTGGCATGCTGGTGAGAAATTACATACTGATAGTCCCAGGAAAAGAGAGACACTGTGGTCTGCTGCTGAGTCTCCAGATTATAAGGGGGGTAGGAAATGCATAAGGTAGACCAAAGATGGACAAAGTCTTTAGCTCTCTGCAAGCCTGACCCAAGTGCTACACTTAGGAGTCATCTTATAGGAAACCAGTTTTATGAGGAATCCACCCTAAAATTATTCACAGGTTCGTTGATTCAACTTAATATCCAATTCATTCTTCCTGGCTACTGTTAGTGTCTATAAACAGTGCTTGAAAACCAGCCTGAACACAATAATATCTTGTTATACGACATCCAAACCTCCTTTGCTGCAAAAACAAATTCCTCAAAACATCAAATGCCCCATCACTGAAAAAAGGCAATACAATCAAAGAGCTTTTCTCACACATACATGAGGAAAAGAAGCTGAGAATGCATTACTGGACTTGGATGTCCCACAGCTCTTCTACTAGCATCCCTGATGCTTGGTGCTTGTAAGTCCAAAAGTCTGCTCAAACCTCATTACTATTTAGACAGGAATCTTTCCAATAGGAGCAGTCTCCTACCTTAAAAGCACTTCTGGTACGTTTAGGTTGAGATTTTCATATTTTCAAATGTATGCCATTTGAATTATTTAAAGGGAAGAAAAGGAGGATTATTTCATTTGGGAGTCACAACTGAGCAGGGGGAATGTCCAAAATATAAAATATTAAATGTTTGCAAATGCAAAAGAAAAAAAAAAAAGGAAAAAAAAAAAACAACAACCCCAAACCACACCACATAACCAGATTAAAACACTCCTTGCACAACAAAGAAATTATTTGTGATTTGGTAAAATTAAAAATCATTTAGCTCCATCCCATTTGGTTAGGTATAAATAAAACATCTGTCTTAAGTTGTTCTCACACATTACACAAAGGTCATCTCCCTCCATAGGACTGGAAAGCTATGTTTCAAGTTTCCTCTTCAAACTTAGAACTGTGATTTTACATATCCTATCGTGTAATTTTGTTCTCTTATTCTTTATTCTCTGACATTTCTATAGAACATCTTCCTGTCCTTTCCACTGACACTTCCATCTAACAGCACCTCTGATTTCAGCTTGAATTGGTTCTCTGCAATCCAGCACAGAACAGTGCTCGAAGCAGATCCAACCCACTTACACTTTAATTTCACATTTGCAAGGCTATCTATTCCACCACTCTTTCAGAAAGGCCTACTTTGGGGGCTTTTGTTTTGGTGGATTTTTTCCCCCCAAAACTAATCTGAAGTCAATGTGTTCTTGAAGTCCAGAAGACCTGTCCTGGGCTGCATCCAAAGCACTGTGGCCAGCAGGTCAGTGGAGGGGAATCTGCCCCTCTGCTCTGCTCTGGTGAGACCTCACGTGGAGCACTGTGTCCAACTCTGAGTCATCAGCACAAGAAGGACATGAACCAGTTAGAGCAGGTTCAGAGGAGGGCCACAAAAATGGTCCAAAGGCTGGAACAGCTCTTCTACAAGGACATGCTGAGAGAGTTAGGGTTGTTCAGCTTGGAGAAGAGAAGGCTGCAGGGAGATCTTCTGGTAGCCTTTCAGTACTTAAAGGGGCCAATCAGAAAGCTGAGGACAGACTTTTTAGCAGGGTTTGTTGTGACAGGATAAGGGCTGATGGTTTTAAACTAAAAGAGAGGAGATTCAGACAAAGTACAAAGAAGAAATTTTTATGCTTGGGGTGGTGAATCACTTAGCCAGGTTGTACTGAAAGGTGGTGGATGCCCCATCAGTGGAAACATTCCAGGTCAGGTTGGATGGGACTCTGAGCAGCCTGATCTAGTTGAAGATGTCCCTGCTCACTGCAGTGGGATTGGACTAGATGACCTTTGAAGCTGCCCTCTAATCCAAAGCATTCTATGATGCCAGCTGAAGCATGTCTTGTTCTAGAGCTCTTGCCATTCCCTCATGACCTGTAAAAGAACTTCCTTCATTCTCCTAAAAGCTGTTCCTGAAAACATTTTGTATTCTCAGTAAATAATTTTTAGAACTCTCACAAATCTTATTTTTTCTGCAGTTTTTAGCACAGTACTTGCTTTCTTTCCATTTAATTACAACAATAGATGCCCATAATATTCAAGCAACAAGGTTCTGTCACTGCCTCATATACCAACTAAGAAACAACATGCCCAACATGACCACTTCCCTCTTTGTTAGAATTCTGCAAGCATGAAATTACTTTCAAGAAAAAAAAAAAAGAAAAAAATCAAAAGAAAAAATCCACCTTCTTCACTTCTATTCATGAATTTCATAATAAAAAATATAAGGAACTCTTCAAATGTTGGAGGGCAGCATTTTGAAATGTAAAATTCAGCAGGAACAGCCTTGTCTGTGAAAAACACCTTTCACACATAGAATCATAGAATGGTTTGGGTTGGAAGGGATCTCCAAAGGTCATCTAGTCCAACCCCCCTGCAGTCAGCAGGGACATCCTGCACTAGATCAGGTTGCTCAGAGCCTTGTTGAGCCTGACCTTGAATATCTCCAGGGAGGGGGCCTCAACTACCTCCCTGAGCAACCTGTTCCAGTGTTCCACCACCCTCATGGTAAAGATTTATTCCTAATCTCCTCTACTTCCAAACCACTGTCCCTCATCTTGTCACTGCAAGCCTTTGGGAACAGTCCCTCTGCAGTCCTCTTGTAGCTCCCTTCAGGTACTGGAAGGCTGCTATTAGGTCTGCCCAGAGCCGCCTTCTCCAGACTGAACAACCCCAGCTCCCTTAGCCTGTGCTTGTAGGAGAGGTGCTCCAGCCCTGCAGTGCCTGCAGTGAAAATGAAGGTATTTAGCAGTCAGTAGGATCCAACCATTCATCAATAACCTTTTCCCACCCTTTTGGTGAAGAGATTTTTCCTCATTTCCAACCTAAACCTTCCCTGGTGCTGAATTCCTCTTGTTCTGTAGCTTACATGAGAACTGATCAACCCCACCTTGCTTCAGCCTCCTCTCATGTGTTTGTAGAGAGTGACAAGGCATCAGCCTTGAGGAAAAAGACTCTGCAGTGAAAGGAAAAGAGAAAGAACAGATAGAGAACTGGGGTAGGAAGGCAGAGAATGCCCAAAGCAGGGCTTCTGTGTATTATGCTTTAAAAAAGGTAACACAAAATTGTATTAAATCCACCTGGAGCACTGTGTTCAGCTTTGGGCCACAAGTGTTAAGAAAGACATGGTTCTGTTGGAGCTGGTCCAGAGGAGGCCATGAAGGTGATCAGAAGGCTAGAACACCCCTGCTGTGAGCACAGGTTGACAGGGTTGGGGTTGGGCAGCCTGGGGAAGAGAAGGCTCCAGGGAAACCTTCCAGTATTCAAAGGGGGCCTACAGAAAAGATGAGGAGGGACTCTTTATCAGGGAGTGGAGTGACAGCATGAGGGGTAACAGCTTCAAACTGAAAGAGGGGAGATTTATACTGGAGATTAGGAAGAAATTCTTTACAATGAGGGTGGGGAGACACTGCAACAGGTTGCCCAGCAAGATTGTGGATGCCTCCTCTCTGGAAGTGTTCAAGTCCAGGCTGGATGAGGCCTTGAGCAACCTGGGCTAGCAGAAGGTGTCCCTGCCCATGGCAAGGGAGTTGGACTAGAGGACCTTGAAGGCCCCTTCCAACCCAAACCATTCTATGATTCTCTGAAAATTTTTACTATTGTGTAAACTGTAGTAAAACTGAATCCCTGCTTCTGCTCTGAGCAAGGAGAGCTGACTTACTGATGCACAGAGAGACTCATCCCTGAAGAATTCAAAGAGCCATCCACACCAGTTGCTGATGAAGGTGTCATTTTCATCTCCTCTCCCATGACATCCCTCAACTTCAGATGCCTACACTTATTACAACAACATAGTCTGTTCTCTTTGCAAGCTGCAGAGAAATTATTATGCATGGAAGTGCCTAATAATCCAGTCCAGTCGTGACTCTACCACTGACTTCCCACATGAATATGCACGAATCAATTAAACCTCTGAATGCATCAATTTCCTCCTTGAGTAGTAATGATGATAATAATAATAGCTGCCCATTGTATAGGGCACTGCATGTAATATTTTTAATGCCTGCTAATGAAATGTGCTATTAATTATTAGACTGTGGTTTGTTTTTGAAAGCCAAGTACCGGCGTGTCTCAGCTTTGTGCTCAGAGTGACCCAACTTGGACATCTCTGCAAAAACCTGACTATGGGAAGTACTTACAAGTATTGTGGCAAATCCTACTTCAAAAGCAAATGGCATTCAAATCACTACAAGAACTTTCAGATCTCAGCAGCTATACTGCAAGGAAGTTTGCACCTAAGGGGTTAATCAGATTAGATGGGAGTGGTTACAGGCTCTGTGCCACAGGTTTTGCCCTTTGTGGCTTCTCACATCCCAGACTTGGAAAATATGAGCTGTGATACTGAGAAAGGTAAGAAGCCAGCACAGCCCCATAGTGATAAATGAGTTTGCATCATCTGTCATTAGAACTTCCTGCCAACAGGGTCATTCCCTATTAAATTACCACTTGTCAATGTTTAAAATACTGATTGATAAATGACTGTGCCAAAACTGATAACACGACAGCTTTTATTTTCTAATATTCTTGGTTACCACATTCTGCTACTTCAAGGCACAGATATAGTAGGGGTTTTTTGTTTTGTTTTGTTTTGTTTCTTTCAAGTACTTTAGTGAAAGACAATTTAATCTAATACAAAACTAACAGGTACTGTGTAACTCTTGGTCCTGCTATACATTACATGCTGTTCCTCTTGCCAAAATAAACCTACTGGCGATTTAGTGATATGGGTAGATCCAAGTTTCACATTTCATCAAATGCTAGTAATCTGTTTTATCAATATAAACTGCATTTTAATGAAAAAATTCTTTTCTTCAGTACACTTCACTTTTAATGCCCCAGAGTGTAATAATTCGTTCATGCTGTAGAACAAGAATGTTTTACAAGACCTTAACTCTCCAGAGAAATTTCTCTGTAAATACAAAATGCAAGTTTTATGGGAATGTGTTGTATGCAACATGAGCAGTACCCAACATAATAAAAAATGAGGCTGCTCAGAGAATTCTGCTTAAGGATCCTTGTGAGCTATTGTGAGACTAAATGGTTATTCTGATAGCGGTTAGTGGATACCTCTACGGCAGATAAAAGACAGTCAGTAAAACTATTTTTGTCCCTCAATAGATAAAACCCAAATTACTATTTGGAAGGTTTTGCAAAACGAATCACAGAATGCTAGAGGTTAGAAGGGACTTCCACAGATCATCAGGTCCAACCCCCCTGCCAAAAAGCAGGATCACCTAGGGTAGTCTGCACAGCAATGAATCCAGGAGGGTTTCGAAAGTCTCCAGAGAAGCAGACTCCATAACCCACCCTGGGCAGCCTGTTCCAGGGCTCTGGCACCCTCACTGTACAGAAGTTTCTCCTCATGTTGAGGTGAAACCTTCCATGTTCAAGTTTGTATCCATTGTTCCTTGTCTTATTACTGTAGTGCACCACGAAAAAGAGCTTGGCCCCCTCTGCCTGACACCCACCCCCTACATTGGAGCTACCTGCTCAGCCAAGTCCCTCTGTAGAAAGGCACTCTCAGGCTGCTGCTGCTGGGGAGTTCTGGGGATAAACATTTTGGGGATAAAACTGGGATGTTCTGGCTGGAAGACCAAGCTGGGGCAACAGCTACTCCTCTGTCATCCAGACATCCAAATGGAAATTCCTGCATCATCCCCCAGCCTCCACACGATACGGGTGTGGAGAAAGCAGCATGTAAGAAGCACCTCTCCTGTGAGGGCAGGCTCAGAGACTTGGGGTTGTTCAGCCTGGAGAAGAGAGGGCTCCTGGGAGACCTTCTTCTGGCCTTTCAGTACTTAAAGGGGCTGACTAGAAATATGAGGACAGACTTTTTAGCAGAGCCTGCTGTGACAAGAAAAGAGGTGAGGGTTTTAATTTAGAGGAGGGTAGGTTCAGACTAGATATAAGGAAGAAGGTTTTGACACCGAGGGTGGTGAGACACTGGCCCAGGTTGCCCAGGAGAGGTGGTAGAAGCTCCACCCCTGGAAACTTTCCAGGCCTGGTTGGATGGAGCTCTAAGCAGCCTGATCTAGTTGAAGATGTCCCTGCTGACTGCAGGGGGATTGGACTGGATGATGTTTAAGAGTCCTTTCCGACCCAAAGCATTCTGATTCTACGATAAGAAAGTACCACTGAAGAAGACCTCTTCATTCAACCACTGAACCCCTTGCTGTAGGCACAGCTGCCTGCAGTTAGCACTTATCCCAGAGATTCAGAAGGTAGCCAACCTACTGCCAAAGGCTCCAAAACTGAAAGACTCTATTTTATGCCCCTTTTAAGCTGGTACTGCACTTTTCTTGCAATAGATGCTGTGCCCCAGATCTTGAGAACATTCCTCATGCATGTTGCCTAACGTGCCAACACCGACCCTCCAAAACTGCTTGAGGCAGGTAAGGAGGAAAGACATTCACAGGAATAATTTCCATCACCCAATTCTTCAACAGCAAGCCCCAAGGTAGGAGCAGTCCATTGGTGGTTTCTAATTATGCTAAGTACCCATAAAGCGTGGTGGCATGGAGGCTGTGCCTACCATAGAGAGCAGGGGACACCACAGAGATGCCTGAGCTACCACCAAAGGCAGTAGCTGGCCCCAGTGCCAGAATCACTCTCATTAGCATAGTACTGCACCTCAGCTAATCTTTGCTATTTCACTGGAAGGCTAATTAGCCAAAAACTGCTCTTTTAAGGTATACTACTTCCCATATGCAAGACAGTTCACTAGAGCTCACTTGGGTACCACTGCTGAGCATCACTCTGTGCAACAGAGACACCTCCCCAGTGCCCATCTATAGCTTTGGGCTCTTGTGGATTCCAGTCTCTCCTTGCTGGTTGACACTGATATTTTTCCAGCACAGCAAAATCATTGTATAGCATTAGAGAGGAAGGGGGAGCCTCTTAGTTATCCAAACAGAGGTCTGAACTTAAGCCTGGTCCAAGGGACGTAATTTCTTTTTGACATGAGTCCCAAAACAGGCTCCCCAACACATGACAGCCACGTTTCTGTATAAGACATTCTGTCAGTGTCTTGTAAAACTTCTGCTTTAGACAGGAATTCCCTTGGCTGGCTCTAAAGTGCTCTCAAAACTGGCAAATTCTGCCTATATTACACTATAAGTAAAAAAATATAAAATCAAATGGTTGAAAATGTCCTGCTAACAGTAGTGACAGAAAAGAAAATAAAGGAACAACAGCTGAAAATCTGTAATTCCACTTCAAAATAGGTAACACAGACAGTACAAGATACTCTCCAGCAAGTTCCACTGAAGCTATTTTTATTTTCTGCTGCAATCCTCACCCTCTCATGTTTCTTTTCTATTATTCCACCTTAGTATTTGGAGCTCTTAGGAACATTCTTGCTTATAAAAACATCTTTCTTTTCTACCACATCATGCTAATAATGAAGATAAACTACAGGCAGAGGAATAGTAATGAGAACTAAATCTGTATCACAAGATTCATTGAAATGAACTCCAGGCAGAACCTAATCTGACCTCTCTTTGCTGACTGCCACAGACAGGATGGATGCAGATGGACCCTGCAGAGGTGTTACAGCAGGTATATGGAGATGCAAGTATCAAAGATACCATCAGGACAAAGGGGATTTTCTTTCTGGGCCACAGTTTTCCAGTGCAAAAGTGGAAACAGTTTATATCAAAACAGACTGTATGGATTGCATACAAAAATATGAACATTGAGGATTTTATTTGTATTAAAGCAGAAAATCAATGTAAATTTAGCCAAAGTAAGTGTGAATTCATAGACAGGTGGGGTTGGAACTGTATGATCTAAGGTGTCCCCAGAGCCTCCAGGCTGAATGGCCCCAACTCTCTCATCCTGTCCCAGGTCTGGACCTGACAGAGCAAGTCATGAATATCATCAGGGGGATGGAGCATCTCTGCTGCATGGACAGGCTAAGGGAGCTGGGGTAGTTCTGCCTGGAGAAGAGAAGCCTCTAAGGAGACCTAATAGCAACCTTCCAGTACCTGAAGGGAGCTACAAGAAGGCTGCAGAGGAACTGTTTCTGAAGGCCTGCAGTGACAGAACAAGGGGCAGTGGTTTGGAATTAGAGAAGAGGAGATTTAGATTGGATGTTAGGAACAAGTTCTGTACCACAAGGTTGGTAAAACACTGCAACAGGTTGCCCAAACAGGTGGTTGAGGCCCCATCTCTGGAGATGAAATTCAAGGTCAAACTTGACAGAGCTCTGAGCAACCTGATCGAGTTGAGATGTCCCTGCTGACTACAGGGGGGTTGGACTAGATGACCTGTGGAGGTGCCCTCCAACCCAAACCATTCTATCAATCTATGATTCTGTTTGCTTGTGCTAGTCTGTGTCCCCATCAGCTACAAGTAATTACACTAAAAGGTAGATACCTCCCAGGATTAACTTGATATGCTCTTTATTACACTGGTTTTGAACAAGGGTCAGCTTTATGTTTGTTTGTTGGGTTGTTTGGGGTTTTTTTGCCCTACAATTGAAATACTAATCTAAAATAATCTTAAAAAGATCACCACAGCATGCATGAGGATGATTTCTTAGATCACTCCTCTCCTAAATCCAAACACAGATTATGTTTAAGACACAAACACACCCTGAGATGTTCACACGCGAAATAAAAGAGGTCAAATAAAAATAAATAAATAAATAAACCCCACCCTGCTTCTTTTGCCTTCAGAATTTTAAAGTATTTTCCCAACATCTCAGCAAAATTATGCATTTTCAAAAGACTGCAGGCACTGAAATGATTGTCAGTCATGCAAATAATCACTTACTTACACTGTATGAGTTTGGTTTGGATAAAGCAAATTACCATTTGAAAATAACTTGCAAAACACTCTGGGCTAAGAGCTTGCTTTATACATTTTAGCTTGGCCACAATTTTTTCTTAACCTTTCTCTCCTCCAACTCCATCCAGTCATGATAAAAATGCAGCCTACACTGAAAAAAAAAAAAAAACCCAGCCAGCATTCAATTGCCACAGGTGCATTCAGCCATGTTTAAAACAGGATCCTGTAAAGAGTCCTGATCTCTGGGTGTCCCTTCCAACCCCTAACATTCTGTTATCCTGTGATTCCACCCTTATTCCAGCCAAAAAATGTCCCCAGTACCCTGCTGGTTTTGAAAGTATAATCAAACTGCAGACTCATGCTCTATTTAGTGCTGGTCCCATTGAAGCAAAGTCCCTGTTCAGTGGGAGGAGGATCCT
Source organism: Indicator indicator (assembly GCF_027791375.1). NCBI lineage: Eukaryota > Metazoa > Chordata > Aves > Piciformes > Indicatoridae > Indicator > Indicator indicator. The sequence continues at coordinate 42,020,709 of NC_072014.1, read as the reverse complement.
TATAAGAGGAAAAACAATTGTGCCAGGTTTAATCAAAAGTGAAAAGGACCTTGTGAATGTTCCCTTTGAGCCACATAACCCACTGCTAATTTCAAGACAGGCTCTGAAACAAGGGTAATAAAAAATGTCCTTCAGAGTAACTGAGGAAGACTGAAGAGCAACTACTACAGAAGCTAATGCCAGCATCTGCAAGGCAGCTCCCTGCTGCTGGGATGCCTTTCACCTACCTGGGAAGCAATAAAAGCAGAGGGAGGAGGGAATAAAATCCCCCTGCAACATACCACGGGAGATACTTGACTGCACTTTTACTGCTCTCTAACATTTCTTTCTTCTCCTTGACCTCCCCTGTATAAATTTATACAGAGCTGAGGAGCAGGCAACTCCCTGAAGACTAGAACAAGTGGGAAACCACTACAACAAGTGGGAAACCATTAAGAATCAAGAATCAAGAATCAAGAAGGTTGGAAGAGACCTCAAGGATCATCGAGTCCAACCTGTCACCCTACACCTCATGCCTATCTAAACCATGGCACCAAGTGCCACGTCCAATCCCCTCTTGAACGCCTCCAGGGATGGTGACTCCACCACCTCCCTGGGCAGCACATTCCAATGGCCAACCACTCTCTCTGTGAAGAACTTTCTCCTCACCTCCAGCCTAAACCTCCCCTGGCACAGCTTGAGACTGTGTCCTCTTGTTCTGGTGCTGGTTGCCTGGGAGAAGAGACCAAACCCCTCCTGGCTACAACCTCCCTTCAGGTAGTTGTAGACAGCAATGAGGTCTCCCCTGAGCCTTCTCTTCTCCAGGCTAAACAGTCCCAGCTCCCTCAGCCTCTCCTCATAGGGCTTGTGCTCAAGGCCTCTCCCCAGCCTCGTTGCCCTTCTCTGGACATGCTCCAGCAATTCAACATCTTTCCTAAACTGAGGGGCCCAGAACTGGACACAGCACTCAAGGTGTGGCCTAACCAGTGCTGTGTACAGGGGTACAATGACCTCCCTGCTCCTGCTGGCCACACTATGCCTGATGCAGGCCAGGATGCCATTGGCTCTCTTGGCCACCTGGGCACACTGCTGGCTCATGTTCAGGTGCCTGTCAACCAGTACCCCCAGGTCCCTTTCCACCTGGCTGCTCTCCAGCCACTCTGACCCCAGCCTGTAGCTCTGCATGGGGTTGTTGTGGCCAAAGTGCAGCACCCAGCACTTGGATTTGTTGAATGCCATCCTGTTGGACTCTGCCCATCTGTCCAGGTCCCTCTGCAGAGCCCTTCTACCTTCTAACAGATCAACACCTGCTCCCACCTTGGTGTCATCTGCAAATTTACTGATGATGGACTCAATCCCCTCATCCAGATCATCAATAAAGATATTGAACAGGATGGGGCCCAGCACTGATCCCTGGGGGACACCACTAGTGACAGGCTGCCAGCTGGATGTGGCACCATTCACCACCACTCTCTGGGCTCGGCCCTCCAGCCAGTTCCTAACCCAGCACAGTGCTGCTGTCCAAGCCACAGGCTGCCAGCTTGGCCAGGAGTTTGCTGTGGGGGACAGTGTCAAAGGCCTTGCTGAAGTCCAGGTAGACTACATCCACAGCCTTTCCCACGTCCATCAGGCTGTCACCTGATCATAGAAGGAGATCAGGTTGGTGAGGCAGGACCTGCCCTTCCTAAATCCATGTTGGCTGGGCCTGATTCCTTGGCTATCCTTCAGGTATGCAGTGATTGCCCCCAAGACAATCTGCTCCATGATTTTCCCTGGCACTGAGGTCAGGCTGACAGGCCTGAAGTTCCCAGGTTCTTCTGCTCGTCCCTTCTTGTGGATGGGTGTCACATTGGCCAGTTTCCAGTCTTCTGGGACCTCTCCAGTGAGCCAGGACTGGTGGAAAATGATGGAGAGAGGCTTGGCCAGCTCATCTGCCAGCTCTTTCAGCACCCTAGGATGAATCCCATCAGGTCCCATGGACTTGTGAATATCCAAGTGACTCAACAAGTCTCGAACTAATTCCACATGGATTTCAGGAGTACAACACTGCTCCTTGACCCCATCAACCAGCTCAGGAGGCCAGTTATCCTGAAGTCCTCCTGCCTTACTGTTGAAAATGGAGGCAAAGAAGGTATTTAGAATCTCAGCCTTCTCCTCATCCTTAGTTACAATGTTACCCTCCACGTCCAGTAAAGAGTGGAGGCTCCTCTTGCCCCTCTTTTTAGCATTAATATATTTATAAAAATGCTTTTTGTTGTCTTTCACAGAAGCGGCCAGTTTAATTTCTAACTGTGCTTTTGCCTCTCTAATTTTTCTTCTACATGATCTAGCAACATCCTTAAACATATCACTAGTTGCCTCCCCCCCTTTCCAAAGGCGATAAACCCTCTTTTTTTCCCTTAAATCCTTCAGGAGCTCCTTGCTCATCCAGGCCGGTCGTCTTCCCCGCCGGCTCGTCTTACGGCATGTGGGAACTGCCAGTTCCTGTGCCTTTAGGAGCTCCTGTTTGAAGTAGGTCCAACCATCCTGGACCCCTTTCTTCTTAAGGGCTGTTACCCAGGGAACTTTCTGAGTAAGTTGCCTGAACAACCTGAAGTTTGCCCTCTGAAAGTCCAAAGTGAGGGTTCTGTTACTGCTCCTCCCTATCTCCCTGCATATTGAAAACTCCACTATCTCATGGTCGCTGCACCCTAGACAGCCTCCAACCATCACATCTCCCACCAGCCCTTCTCTATTTGAGAACAGCAGATCAAGCAGAGCCTTACCCCTGGTAGGTTCACCTAAGAGCTGCATCAGGAAGTTGTCATCCATGCACTCTAGGAACCTTCTGGACTGTCTCCTCTCTGCTGAATTAAGTTCCCAGCAGATGTCTGGTAGGTTAAAGTCCCCCACAAGGACAAGGTCTGATGATCTTGAGACAGCTTCCAGCTGCTTATAGAATATCTCATCGGCCTCCTCATCCTGGTTGGGTGGTCTATAACAGACTCCAACCAGGATGTCAGTTTTGTGTGGCCTCCCTCTGATTTTAACCCATAAGCATTCAATCCTTTCATCTGCAACCTCGAGTTCTGAGGCATCAAAAGATTCCCTAATATACAGGGCCACCCCTCCTCCTCTTCTCCCTTGCCTGTCTCTCCTAAAGAGCTTATAACCCCCCAGTGCAGTACTCCAATTGTGAGAATTGTCCCACCATGTTTCTGTAATGGCAACTACATCATAGTTCTCCTGGTGAACCAAGAGTTCCAGTTCATCTTGTTTGTTGCCCACACTGTGTGCATTGGTGTACATGCACTTCAGCTGGGCTGCTGATTTCAACCAGTTTCCAGGGAGACTGGTTTCCACACCCACCCCCTTCAGACCTAGTTTAAAGCCCTCCCAATGAGTCCTGCCAACCCCAGTGCCAGCACCCTCTTACCCTTTCTAGATAAATTCAACCCATCTTGGTCCAGCAGGTCAGGTGCAGTAAGAGTTGCCCCGTGATCAAAGAAGCCAAAATTCCGCTGCTGGCACCATCTCCTAAGCCAACTGTTGATGGTGTGGGTTTTCCTGTTCCTCTCAGTGTACACCACAGCTGCTGAGGGAACTGAGCAGAACACCACTTGAGCTCCTGCCCCGTCAATCGATTTCCCAAGGGCCTTAATTTCCTTTTTAATCTTCCTGGTGCTGCTCTTTTCAATTTCTTCACTTCCAGCCTGGATTACCAGCAATGGGTAATAGTCAGAGGGCTGGATTAGTTTAGGTAACCTCTGGGTGATGTCCTTCACAAGTTGGGGGTCACTACAACAAGTGGAGAATCACCACAAGTGGGGAATCACCACAACAAGTGGGGAATCACTACAAGTGGGGAATCACTACGAGTGAGGAATCACTACAGGAAGTGGGGAATCACTACAAGAAGTGAAGAATCACAACAAGCAGGGAATCACCCATCCTGAAGGATGCAAGTTCCCACGACACATGCTAAGGGCAGGCTCAGCAGACCAGACGTTGCCTGAATAGCCTCTAACTCCTGATCCACATTTATCAATTAGGGGGTTTTGCATATCATCAAACTCTTTCATTAGAGATGCTTTAGCTGATTAGTTAGAACGTCACCATAAATAGAGAGTTCTGACAGGCTGGAGGCAGTTTATGATGTGGAAAATGCACTGACCTGCTCACATCAGGAAACCTGACTGGAAAATAAAGAACTTGGCACTTGGGTCGGATTATTTTTTCCAAATCCTTGGGTCTGTGGTCAGGAATCAGCTTCATAAATCTTCCAATGGATGTAAGAAAGGATTCCATGTTAAAAGCCGAGTTGAACACCACGACATCAGCGACCAAACTGCAAAGAATGGTTAAGATTAATGAATCAAGTGCTGCCGTGGGATTTGGCAGTGGGAACAGAATAGCTATTGTCATACATAAAGAACAAGTGCAAGAAAGCTAAATAAAAGTCAGCCTTTTCACCTGAATTAGGAGCAGAACGTGTACCTTAATAATTAATGTCATCATCTTTTAAAAGAATTATCATAGATTCATAGAATGGCTTAGGTTGGAAGGGACCTCAGAGATCACCTACTCCAACCTCCCCTGCCATGGGCAGGGATGCTTCTCAACTAGACTCAGCTGCTCAAGGCCTCATCCAACCTGGCCTGCAACACCCCCAGGCTGGAAGCATCCACAGCCTCCATGGGCAACCTGTCCCAGAGTTTCACTACTCTTGTACAGGAGAATTTATTCTTCATCTCCAGTCTAAACCTGCTCTGCCTCAGCTTCAAACCATTGCCCCTTGGCCTGTCTCTAGACACCCTCATGGTAAGTCCCTCTGCAGCCTTCCTGCAGGATCCCTTCAGGTACTGGAAGGCAGCTCTAAGGTCCCCCTGGAGCCTTCTCTTCTCCAAGCCAAACACCCCCAGCTCCCTCAGCCTGGCCTCATAGCAGAGGTGCTCCAGCCCTTGGATGATCTTTGTGGCCTCCTCTGGACTCACTGCAGCAGCTCTGTGTCCTTCTCATGCTGGAGATATTGGAGGTGGGGTTTCAGCAGAGCAAAGGGGCAGAATGCAGCCTAGGATATGATTTGCCTTCTGGGCTGCATGAGCACAGTGGCTGACTGAAGCATGACTTTTGTATCAGTAAATGTGTAGGGAAATGAAAATTCCTTGGAAGGAATCCTTTTTACTGAAGGATAATTTACCTTTGGTCAACCTTCAACTGACCATGTGTGTAGGTAGCAGGGTACTAGAGAAATGGAATGTCATTTCAACCCCTGTATACATAATTCTGATTGAAAAGTGTGTGCATGTATAAAACAAAAATCAACTTCATAGTGCATAGTAAAAGATGCTTTGTTCTGGTGTGTTTAAGTCAACCAGATCAATATTTTTAAGATGCAGTTAAATGATCATGTAGGTATAATTTCTCCACTTGAAGTCAGTCAGGAGAAAACAAGCAGCTCTCCAAAACCCTGAAATATTTGGAAGTGTATGCTGGAAGTGCTACCACAATCTCAGCAATCCCTGCAAACACTGAAGTGGAGGTAAGAAACGCTTTATGGCTGCTTGGTTTCTCAATATGTTATACAGGCAGTCCAGACCCATGGGTCATGAGGTGCATTGAGGACATGTGCTTATCACTCACTAGGCTGGTGAAAAGTATATGTGAGGTGAGAGGCTGTCATTCATCCTCACTGCATATCACTGCTGTCTGAGCACAAGAGAGGCCTGACACTGCTCACCAAAGCACCAGGAGTCAGAAAGAAAAGTGAAATAATCCCAACATCATAGAGAGAAAGAATCCTTTGCAAGCAGGCTGTGGGAGCTGAAATGCTTTCGGGAATAGCAGCCTCCTTCCCACCTATGGCTTTTGACCTGTTGGTCTCCTTGTTTCCACACAAATGCTCCAGTCTTCTTTTCTGCATTCACCTACAGATGAGAAGAGACAAGGCAGGAGCCCAGCACATTTCTTTGCTGCTCTTTCATATGTGGCAAAGGCTCCAACACCACCATTCTGCTTCTCTTGTACAAGAAGTCTTATCTGCCCAACATCTTCCTAGAGGTTCTGCCTATCACTGGCATGTTAGACAGATCCCACCATCATCATTGCCCAGCTAAAAGAACTCTCAGCCATCACTGAAGAGTGTGATTTTGTTACATTAACTCTAGAAACATCAGGGGGAAAGGCACCAACCTGAAGATTCAAAGTTCTCTGATTTTAACCCTCTCCAAAACCTCTGGCAAACCGGCAAGATCTCTTTTCCCATTTCTAGCACAACTGAAAGATGGGAACCTGGCATTTCAATGCAGATGACCATGAAAAAGTTGCAAGGAGTACAGAGGAGATGGCTTCTATCTGCTGTTAAAAATGGGGGTTCTCCAGCAGCAGAAATGGAAGATACTATATAATTACATCAAGAGGAAGAGGACAAGGAAACAGCCTCAAGTTGCTGAGGGAAGGTTTAGGTTAGACATTAGGAAAAAATTCTTCCTTGAAAGGGTTGTGAAGCTCTGAAACAGGCTGCCCAGGGAAGTGATGAAGTCACCATGCCTGGAGGGATTTCATAGATGTGTAGATGTGGTGCTGAGGGATACAGTTTAGTGTTGGTAAATTAACCTTAATGATCTTAAAGAGCTCTTCCAATTAATCTATTGGAGACTGAAGGAGACAGACAGAATGGAGCACCTATACAAGTTGTCCTCCTTGATTTTTTTCTAATTAAAGAAAACACTTTTATTATGTTAAGAATATGTATTTTGAGAATGTCAGCTTACAAAAGATATGTGAAAATTACCTTCCACAATGAAGAAAAATATATAAATACAAATAAATATTCCTCTCCCCAGTGCCAAAACTCACATCTTTTAGTTATAAACCTGGAAATGGCTGCTACTGCTTTCAGAAGATCTTTCACTATACCTCCCCATCTTTACTGCTCAGTAAGCGAAATGCTGTGGCAGAAGCAGCTACAGAATTGGCCAGAGTAAGCACAGATCATGATCCCTTCTATCATAAAAATGCAAAAGCTGAACTTGTACCTTAAAAGGCCCAATCCCTGTTCCTAATAATCCCCCAGCTAATAGACAGGTTAGTTCTTGGAAATTAATTCCTTTCAGTTCAAAACAACAGAGTTTGGCTGCTTCGTTTAGGTCTGTACAGTGCCTAAGCACAGAGCTTTTCAGTGCTGCTGTTATTAACTTCTTTCATTAACTCAGTTTGGAGAAATACATTTGTTTTTAGCAACAATAAAGGACTGCAGCCTTTAAAATGTCTGGGTGTTTTAGCACTGCACAATTCCTGAATGCTAGATGAAAGAAATATAAGGATTTATCTGCTATGTTTACTGCCCTCTTTTCACAAGAAAGCTGCTGCAGTACATTTTAATTTCTGTTTATTTCCCTAAAACCCTCTATATAATTTCAGTTGAATGCAGTAAAAGCTATGGCCAAGCAAGAGCTGATTAGCTGCAGCTTTGTGAAGCATCCATGAAACAAAGCATCTTGCTTACAGCCAAGACACAGGTCAAAATCCACACCACTGATGGGTACACCATGGCAGGCCAACTCAGCACTGGTGGGCTCTACACAAGAAATTGAGAGGAGTTTATAGAGCAGATTGTTTCTGCCACAGCACTTTTATCAATGGAATGGAACAGGACAGGACAGGATAGGATAGGATAGGATAGAAATATAGAACAGAATAGAAATATAGAATAGAACCTCTAAGGCTGGAAAAGACCTTTAAGATCATCGAGTCCAACCATAACCCAACTATCATGACCACTAAACCATGTCCTGAAGCACCACATTTACAGCTTCTTGAACACCTCCACCACCTCCCTGGGCAGCCTGTTCCAACACTTCACCACTCTCTCAGTAATGAAGTTTTTCCTAATGTCCAACCTAACCCTCCCCTGGTACAACTCAAACCTCTCGTCCTTTCACTGCTTACTTGGGAGAAGAGACCAACACCAGCCTCACTCCAACCTCCTTTCAGGGAGTTGTAGAGACCAACAAGATTTCCCCTCAGCCTTTTCTTCTCCAGACTGAACAAGCCCAGCTTCCTCAGCTGCTGCTTGTATGATGCCCTCCAAACCCTCACTGGCCTCATTGCTCTTCCCTGAACATGCTCCAGGACCTTAATGTCTTTCCTACACTGTGGGTCCCAGAACTGAACCCAATACTCAAGCTGTCTTCAGGACTCTGCTGGTACTTCTGTTTCCTACAGGGTCATCATTTATAAGGAGAAGGACTCTTCAGGATTACAACGCTGCAGGCTTGTAGGCAGGAACCTTAAACATCACAGAGCAGTGCAGGGAACACCTACCATGAAAGAATCTGGTTGTATCCATACTGAAAATCCCTTTCCTGGCATTTCTGGACAGGATATGCCAATTGGTTCTCATGGAAGTAGAGAACCTTTTTCAATTTGCCAAGGTCAGGGCGGAGGGCAGCGAGTTCAGCCAGGTTAAGCACCGAGCTTGCAAAGAGGATCCTGGAAAACAAGGAGAGCAGTGTTTACTGTCTGTGAGCATGCTCACAGGGGTCACCCTTCCCCCTCTCTCCCCCCTCCCCACAAGAAAAACATCACCCCTACAGGGACACATCAATAGCTAAGCCTTAATACCATGTAGCGGCATTCGAAGTTTTGATCTCCTAAAAAGCAGCTGCTAAGAACCCAAGTAGAAAAGCACCGACTCTCATTGGTCTTCCCAGCTCAGTTACACTGAGATGCAAAGGAAAAAAAAGCTGGATGGATTTTATTGAAAAAGGCAAGAAAAGCTGTATCTGAAGGACAAATGGAACAAAGATAAGGCTGGCTAGGGAATACTTTGCTTGCCAGTTTCATTACACTTTACTTCTTTATGCAACCAACTACTGAAATTCAATATATGAGCAGGAATGGCACATGTTCGTGTTATGACACAAACCCTTTTGATTTATGCAGTGCATTTATCTACTATGGTCTGCTTTGCTTTTTTTTTTTCCTTTTAAATTTATTTCTTCACCCTTTCTCTGGTTTATTTTCCCATTTTTATAAGGCATTCTCTATCATGAAATGTTGTTTCTACCTCTGCACCCCAGCACTGCCCAGCTTTGCACTCCTGCTATCCCACAGCCTACACCACTGCACACAGCCTTCAGTTCCATAAGGCAGGCACAAGCACTAACGAGCTGCACACTTAGCAGCAGTCTGACTTCCAGGGCTATCAGAAAATGAATGTATTTGAATGTGCAGTATGAAATTGTGACCCTACTGAGACCAGTGGCAGATTTCCCTGCACCTCACCAAAAGCACATCTCCTGTCCCCCAGCTAACACAACAAACCGAATCCTGAACCTACGGAGAACTGCAGAGCTATGGATATTTGTGCCCTACATTTCTCATCACAAGGGGTAAAACAAAAAATAATTAATATTTACTGCACATAAACCATTAAGCTTTAAAAAGCTACCTTTCAACATGGCACTTTTCTGATTTTTTTTGTTGCTATCCAGCATTTTAGTGGTTCAGAACCAATTTACTATTTAATTATATAATAAAATTCTTTATATGTTGAATTCTTTAAAAATTCTTCCTATTTTTCCTTACTTTTATTCTCATTTTCCCATTTTTTATCTTTTTTTTAAATTCCTATTCTTTACCTTGATTTTTTTCCTATTGTCTTAAATTTTTCCTATTATCTTTTTTTCCTACTATCCTTTTTCAAATTCTTCATCTTACTTTCTTCCTATTCCTCCTTTTTTCACATGTACTTTGTGTTAAACTTTGTGTTACAGCCCAATCACAGAATCATAGAAATCATAGAATGGCTTAGGTTGGAAGGAACCCTAGAGAATATCAACTGCAACCTCCCCACCATGGGCAGGGACACCTCTCAACTAGACTCAGCTGCTCAAGACCTCATTCAACCTGGCCTTCAACACCCCTAGGCATCCACAGCCTCCCTAGGCAACCTAATCCAGAGTCTCACCACCCTCATACTGAAGTACTTCTTCCTAAGATCCACTCTAACCCTGCTCTCCCTCAGCTTCAAACCATTCCCCCTTGTCCTGTCTCTAGACAGCTTTAGGAAAAGTCCCTCTGCAGTCTTCCTGTAGGATCCCTTCAGCTACTGGAAAGCAACAATAAAGGTCCCCCAGGAGCCTTCTCTTCTCCAGGCTGAACAACCCCAGCTCCTTCAGCCTATCCTCATAGCAGAGGAGCTCCAGCCCTTGGATCATCTATTAAAAACTTCTGGTTCTGGTTCTCAACCTTAAAAGCCCTCAACATCCCCAAATACCCATTTGTATGCATTATGTATCATAAAATTATCCCTTTTCATCTATTTTCATCATCATCTATAAAACTACCTCCCTAAGAGCAGTAGCTCCTAGATAATCTGTATCTACAGAACAAACACTTCCTAGAGAACAGATCCTGTATCCATCTTCATCAACCTGAGTCAATGCTAATCTGAAAGGCTTACCAAAGTAACAGATGAATGTTATTGCCTTGTTCATCAAATATTTGATCCTTCTAAAGGGACTGTCAAACTGAATGCCAATTAAGTTACGAGCTCAGGTCTATTATGAGCCATACCAGGGAGGAAAAAAATAGTTTTATGGAAGTCATCGCTTATTTGTCACGAAGACTAATAACCTGTAGACCTCAGGAGGACCTGGGTGCCAGACTCCAAGCAGCAGCAGGAAAGCTTCCTAAGGGCGATGCAAAACCCCTGCTCAGAGCACTAGAGCAACAAAGGAAATTACAAAGCCCTAAGAAAAGGTACCTCAATTAGTGCAAAAAGGAGAGGAAAAGGTTGCTTGGCAAAATTTTGGCTATTTCTGCATTGTGTTCCAGTTCACCCTTAACTGATTTTTCAGAGAATCTCTGTTTGCAATGACTTAGGGAGAAAACTGAAATGATGCAGGAGAGCATCTATGGACTTGGCTGCACTTAAGGAAGAGAGGGGAAAAAAGAGATGAAACATTGGGATGAAAAACACGAGAAGCAGTACACAGCAAGGCACAGAAAAAAAAAAGAGTGGAAAGAAAGACAGTGGGGCTGTCAAGGTTAACATGATGCTTGGAGATAGAAGGGACCACTGTGGACCACTGTAAGAAATGAGATCCAAGATTAAAGCTTGGGCAAAAAACGTGTAGCTCTGAAGTATCTGAACTCACTTAGATGGACAGTGAGATATCTAAGGAGAAGAATATGAAAAAAAGATGGTCATATCCACAGGGAAGATAAAGAGTGTTTGCAGTACCAGGTCAGACAAATCAGACAATTCAACAGCATCATGAGAGAGAGCTGGAGGACGGCTTTTAGCAAGGTGAGAAGTAAGAGGGTAGATTTAGACTGGAGATTAGGAAGAGATTCTTTACAGCGAGGGTGGAGAGACACTGCAACAAGATGCCCCCTCCCTGGAGGTGTTCAAGGCCAGGTTGGACGAGGCCTTGAGCAACCTGGACTAGTGGAGATGGGCAGGGAGGTTGGAACCAGATGATATCCAAGCTCCCTTCCAACCCAAGCCATTCTATCAATCTATGAATCTATAAGAAAGGACAAAAACTTGCAACAGCTAGACCCAAATTTTCTTCACTGTGAATGGGAAGTGATAAAATTCAACTGAGAAGAGCACTTCTTACTGCCCAGCTCATCACCAAACCAATGTGAAAAGTGTTTGGATTACTAGCAAATTCAGATTTAGAGGCTGAAATGACACTGCTTAAGTTTCTTCTAGTAGGAGAAAATAAAGAAATAAGACGATTTAAGTAGAAACATTATTAGAAGACAGCCTTCTCGATTCTCTTGCTTCACAGCATTTCCCAGAACTCAACCCAACTAACAGGAGATGCTTTTAGACTCACTTCTTTACTGGGATAAAAGCTGCTAACTACCAGTGATACCAATTTCTCCAGCATTATAAAGCTTAAACACCACCTGACAGCACCAGTCCCCCTGAACATGCCCACAGAGCAGCCACAGACATGGCTAATGGACTCATGCAGGGCACTGGAGGATATGTTGGAGTCTATTTCCACTTAACACCTTCTTCCAAGGGGAGGGCAGGAAAGTTTATTATAATGTTAACACACGACATAAATATATGTCAGTTGTCATTCTGTGTGACATCAACTTTCATTTTACCTCAGGTTATTATTTAAGTAATAAATCCTAACAAGGTGAGGCTTCATCATCCCACCGAGTGTATCCGGGAGGTAGAGACACAAGGTGATGGCAAGAACGCTGGGAACATGATAATTCCTGACAGCTGCTGCTTGAGCACAAGTTAAATTGAACAGTTTATCTCAGCATAAAGATGTTATAAGGTTTTATGTTTAATTTAAAAAAATTAACATAAAACCCAGAGAAAGCAGAGTTAGGCAATCTTTCACAAACATGACATACTACAATCACTGTATAAGCTGGATTAGTACTTATTACCATGCTACTAGAGAATTAAGCTGTTTTTAGACCACCAAAGAGCTTTAAATTGCAACTTTTGTCTCTGTAAGAGAAACCTATATTTAAAACGTCTGCCAAATTCAAATTAACAGCCACATCATTAACTTACCATCTCACAACCCCCTCCCCACACACACATTTCAACTATTATGCTCTTCTTATCTAGACCTATCAACGCTACATCATATAATATAGAAGAGTGCTCTCCAATAGATACAGTGTGTGAATCCTCACAAACCCTCTGCTGAAGGTCATATCTACTGCCCTATCCCTCCTCTCCAAAATATCCCCAAGCATTATACTGCCTTACAAATGACTTTCTTCCACAGAGCAGGACCGTTACATATGCAGTAGCTCCACCGCTTTGGAGGATGGCCGAATGTCAGGGCCACCGTCCACACGAGCTACAGCTTTCACAATAAGACTGAGTTTCAAATTAATCACTTAATACAAGATGGGAAAATATGGGAACAATCTTAGCAGATCATAGAATGGTTTAGGTTGGAAAGGACCCCAGAGATCACCTACTCCAAGAAAATCAGAATCATAGAATGGCTCAGGTTGGAAGGAACCTTAGAGCTCATCTGCTCCAACCTGCTGGCCATGCCCAGGGACACCTCTCAACTGCTGCAGATTCAGCTGCTCAAGGCCTCATCCGACCTGGCTTGCAACACCCCCAGGGAGGAGGCATCCATAACCGCCCTGGGCAGCCAGTGCCAGAGTCTCACCACCCTCCTACTGAAGAACTTCTTCTATAATGGGAACAATCTTAAAAGAAAGGTAGGGACAGTCTTGTAAGAAAGACAGGGACAATCTTTTTAGCAGGGCCTGTTGAGACAGGACAATGAGCAATGAGTTTAAACTGCAAGAAGGGAGATTTAGACTAGAGGGAAGGAAGACTTTTTATTCCACTGAGGATGTCAAAATACTGGTCCAGGTTGCCCAGAGAGGTGGTAGAAGCCCCATCCCTGGAACCATTCCAGGTGAAGTTGGATGGGGCTCTGAGTGAACAAATCTAGTTGAAGATGTCACTGCTCACCACAGTGGGGTTGGACTAGATGACCTTTAAAGGTCCTTCCAACCCAAGTCATTCTGTGACAACAGTCCTTCTGACTTTCACTCCCTGGGTGAATTAAATTAAGCATGTGCTTAATTCACACAATTCATCCTTCACAGGAAGGAAGCTGAGCATGCTCACAGGTTCAGTCATGAACACTCTGACTTTTCCTATTGTCTTCCTTGTTACTGTATACCAAAGGCCTGACAATCAGTAAAATACAGAAACTTTTATTTCTTTTTAATTACCAACAGCCAAAATGACTGATAAAGGTTTCCATTTATGTCAAGCAAATTGTAAAAGTAAAGGTGCTAAAGTATTTTTATTTTGCTTTATAAATCTTCCTTGTGTCCCATAACCATGATTTACTCTTTTATGGCACTGCCCTAAATCTTTCAATTAAATTCCCATGCAACTTAACTAAAAACACATTTTGCCTTCCCCTTGGGAGACCACACAGGCCATATTTATGTATCTGTGGATACAAAAGCTGAACTCTCTGACTCACCAGGCTTACAGCACAAAGTGAGTTTAAAACAGCACCTGACTTCTTCTCAGGTATCTCCTCTGTCTGGGCAGAAGCTCTGCCAGAAAGGTCTGATGGAGGCAGCCACCATTTGCATCACAGCACAGGTAACCCTGGACAAGGAGGATTACTATAGGTATGAACCTACACTGCAAATGAAATCCAAGAGCATAAATCCCTGCTGGAAAACAACTACACTGGCAGTAAATTGGGTTTATGATTGAAGGTCTGGCAGCGCAGACAAGACGTGCGAGCACTCTTTGATTGTCAGGTGCAGTACTACATCAAAACAGAAGTAGACGTGGGTACTGCTATAAATATGAACCTTTTAAGAGAAATAGGGTGGGGGGTGGTGAGTCCTTTGGGTGTGCTGCAGCAGTCTGTGCGGTCAGTCAGACAGGCAGGAACAGAGATGGCTGCAACCAGAGGAAAAGCTGTTAGCAAAAGAGGCATGGTGACCCAGACAGTTGCCCCACACAAACAGATTGGTGTCCAGGCCCCTGGCTGCAGGGAGTGGCAGAGCCTTTCACTGACAATGGCACACTACAGAGACAACTCCTGTGCTGGCTGAGAGCAGGGAGGTATCTTCTCAGCCTGGTGGCTGAGCTGACAGGGGAGGTCAAAAAGTCGAGAACTATAAGGGAGTGTGAGAGGGACATGGACTGGTGGAGCCAGGATCTGCCCTCCCTGCAGCTGCAATGAGAGCACCCACCAGATAGCACCCACGATCAAGGGGGCCCTGTATCCTGTCCCTGTTAGGTGGAAAACAGAAACCCAAATGACAAGGCTGAGTAGAGGTAGGTTCATAGCCATGGCAGAAAGTGGGAAGCCTCCTTGCCCACCTCCCCTCCATGGGAGCCTCTGAGAAATAGATCTGAGGCCCTGTGGGAAGGCTAATGGGGACAATAGGCAACCTGTAGCAGAGGTCAGATAGACCTTTCAGCCATGGAGCAACCTCTGCCACAAGGAAGACGAGTTGTAGTTGTTGGAGACTCACTTCTAAAAGGAACAGAGTTCCTTTTATGCCAGGTTGACCCTCATCATAGGGAAGTCTGTAGCCTTACTGGCGCCCGAATCAGGGAGATCATTGAGAAATTTCCCAACCTGGAGCAATCAGCAGACTGTTACCCGCTACTGATTTTCCAGACAGGTGGGGAGGAAGCTGCATCCTGGAGTCTGAGGGGAATGAAGAGAGACTTCAAGGCCTTGGGATGGTTGGTGGAAGAGTCTGGGGCACAAGTAATTTTCTCTTCTGTCCTTCCAGTTGCCGGTGCAGACCTAGGATGGAATAGAAGGATCCAGTCTGTCAATACTTGGCTCCAAGACTGGTGCTCCAGGCAGGGCTTTGGGTTCTTTGATCATGGCTGGCTTGATAAGACACCAGGCCTGATGGTTACACATGGGAAAGGATGATCTGGCAAGGGGAAAAGGGTTCTAGGACAAGAATTAGCAGGGCTTTAACTAGATTTGAAGTGGGACAGGATTGCAGCTGTGTTTGCACCAGTGGGACAGTGCTCTGATATTGATGAAGACCAGAAAGCCTGCCACCCACCTAGGGTGGGGGCTCAACATGCTCAGCTCGCCCCCTGCAATGCCTGCACCCCGATGCATGCAGCATGGGGAATGACCAGGAGGAGTTAGAAATCTGTGTGCAGTCAAAGGGTTATGATCTGGGGACAATGACAGAGACATGGTGGGACAGCTCACATGACTGGAATGTGGTCATGGATGGCTATGTCCTTTTTAGGTCAACAAGGCGAGGTGGTGGAGTTGATCTTTTACATGAGAGAGCAACTAAAATGAAAGAGTTCTGTCCAGGAGAGGAGGAGGAGCAAGTTGAGAGTTTGTGGGTGTGAATGAAGGAGCAGGATGGCATGAGTGATGCTACTGTGGGTGTCTAATACAGGCCTCCTGATCAGGATGAAGAAGTTGATGAGGCCTCCTACAGGCAGCTGATTGCAGCCTTGCTGTCCCTATGGGGACAGGCTGTGGAAGTTGGGGTTGTTCAGCCTGGAGAAGAGAAGGCTCTGGGGAGACCTTAGAGCAGCTTTCCAGTATCTGAAGGGGAGCTACAAGAAAGATGGGAAGGGACTTCTTACAAGGGCTTGGAGTGATAGAATGAGAGGGAATGGATTGAGGCTGAAGGAGGGGAGATTAGGAAGAAATTCTTGACAATGGGAATAGTGAGACACTGGGACAGGCTGCCCAGGGAGGCTGTGGATGCCTCCTCTCTGAAGGTGTTAAAGGCCAGGTGGGATGAGCCCTTGAGCTTCAAGCTCCCCAGGATCAAACCTGAGGGCTTTGGCTCCTCCATCATACAGTTTCCCTGATTCAGATAAGTCCATGGATTTGGCTTTGAGGTATTTTTCAGATGTAAAGTGTATATCAAATGGCATTATTAATGCCTGGCATGTTAAGCAGAGCAGTTCTTTTTTATTATTACACACATTTTTGTATGTTCAGCTTGAGCAAGTTGCATTTGTATCACTAGGCCAAGAACACACAAATTGCAACCAGATACCAAATGCTTTCCTGCTTCCCATTAAACAATAGATAACTCTGAATTTCTGAACAATAAATACTAATAAGTGATAATAAATGACAGTGTACAGTAGAATAAATAATAAATTAGCAATAATTTTTTGACCCAGAATGTGCAAATGTCAAAAATGCCTTTAAGATATTAGAATATATAGCTCATAAATTAAGGTTTCTCTAGATAGAACATAATGTGAAATGTTTACAGAAATAATTAAGCCTTACTATTTTAATGTTCTTTATTTTTCAGAACAAATCACAAGGGTTGTCACTGCCTTTCATCTTAATTAGGCCATGTGTTTGTCTTATTTATTTCTATGTACTTTCATAAACGTTTACAAATATTAATTGTAAAGAAAAATACTGAGATTTTTTCCCCCCTCTTGCTGCAATTATTATATCTACATACAGTACACAGTGATAAATATTCATGGCTGCTAACAGTTCAGTGGGTTTGGATTTGGGGTTTGCTTTGTATGTTAAAATGAAGTACAAATGAAGAGAACCAGAGAATCACAGAATGGTCTGGGTTGGAAGGGACCTCCAAAGGTCATCCAGTCCAACTCCTTCTGCAGTCAGCAGGGGCATCCTCAGCTAGACCAGCTAGATCAAAATTGTTTTGAGCTCATACTGCCAACCCTTTTTTTTTGTCATTACATTTAAAGTATTTTTAACTAAAACTATACCCTCTTATAGTATGTTATTTGGGGGTGTAGTTGAAACTTTTCTGTGACAGACCTTAGTGACAATTTCCCAAAAGCATTTTGGAATCAAATGCATTTTCCTCTTCTTCCTATATACCACACACATCTGCTATCTGGCACAGCTGGAGTACAAGGGGGCTGTGTTTTGAAACCCACTACAGATGCATAGAATGGTTTGAGCTGGAAGGGACCTTAAAGATCATCCAGTTACACCCTGCCTGCCAGGGGCAGGGACACCTTCCACTAGACCAGGTTGCCCAAGGCTCCATCCAAGCCGGTCTTGAACACTTCTAGGGAGGGGGTACCCACAACTTCCCTGAGCAACCTGTTCCAGCGCCTCACCACCCTTACTATAAAGAATCTCATAGCTGGTTAGTTTTACATTTCAAGTGCCCCCAAAATTCTGTTATCCCCAAGTATTTCAAACTGTTGTGTAGGTTGCTTTGTGCAAATTCTTATCTAAAGATCTTATCTGATCTAAAGATAAGAATCTTCTAACAAATTTGAAGATTATTCCTAAAAGGAACTTTTGTTTTCTTAGCAAATGGTTTCAGGTTTTTCAAATACCCCGTGGCTCTCCCTTTATTTCACACAATCTATGAACATCAAAGCCTTTAAAAATTATTCTTATGGAAGCTCTTTGCTAATTTCCCCCAAAAACTCCCACTCCAGAGCATCAACTCACAGCATAAATTCTGTTTAAGAACGGGGACCTCAGGAAAAAAAAAACAGGATTCCTCCCAGAAAACTAATACAGCCCTCGAAAAAACTCCGACTGTCATAAAACCTGAGCAGCTGGCAACTCTGTCACCATGAAGTATCCATATGGAAGACCGAGATGTGTCAAACTACCCAAAACGAGTTTGGATAGTGCAGAAGATGGAATAAATAATTCAGTATCTTCAACACTTTCAACAGCAGGTAGTAGATATGCTACCTGCTTCCACAACGTGCCAAAATGTAACATGCGAGTGAGAGCGAGCGAGAGAAATCTGAGTCTCTCCAACCTGTTTTCCTGAGGAGATTTTGCTTGAGGAACTTCTCTTTTTAGAGGCATATGATCCGTATCAGATGTTTGTCAGGAGCAGGCAGCACTACAGAACATTACAGAGATCTGAAGTGATTTTGAACAGATATTCACAAAGTGCACACTCCTTCATACACTTACATAAAAACCTGCATCTTAAACATGACAAAATAATATAAAGGAAGTGAAAATACTTATTTCTTCCAACTGCACCTGACACTTAGAATCCTAGAATACATTAGGTTGGAAGGGACCTCAAAGATATCTCCTCCAACCTCCCTGCCATGGGCAGGAACACCTCTCAGCTAGACATGGATATTTAAGGCCTCATCCAACCTGCCCTTCAATACCCCCCAGGGAGGAGGCATTCACAGTCTCCCTGGGCAGCCTATTCCAGAGTCTCACCACCCTCCTACTGAAGAACTTCTTCCTCAGCTCCAAACCCTGCTCTGCCTCAGCTTCAAACCATTCCCTCTGGCCTGTCTCTAGACACCCTCAGGAAAAGTCCCTCTGCAACCTTCCTGTAGGTCCCCTCAGAGTCATCTCTTCTCCAGGGTGAACAACCCCAACTCCTTCAGCCTAGACTCCCAGCAGAGGTGCTCCAGCCCTTGGACCATCTTAAAAAAAAAAAAAAAACAACCAACCAAAACCCAGGGACAGGAATTAGAGCAATACCCAAAAGCCTATTAGGAAAGAGAAGCTCAGTCTGGGAGCATTCCACACTATTCTCAGCCACCTCACTCATTCCTTCACTCGGCAGAGCCGACGCTCGCTACCAGATTTGAATGATTACACCGAAGTGGCTGAAGTGAGATTGCAAAAAGCTGCCAAAGAGATTTCATCAGACTCTCAAAAAATAATTGTTTTGTCTGTTCCGAATTAAGCTTTAAGTACTCTAAGAGAAGTTTCTCTACAAACATGGCTGAAGATCACAAAGGAGAGCATTTGGATTGAATGTAAGCCTTCAGTCACATAGTTATTAAATCAAACTTGCATCATGCTTGGCCTCTCCATGAGCTGTTTTATTTCCAGTTCAATCTGTAGTGATGTCCTATCATTTTATTTGGCGTGTTATCATAACAGGTTTTTATTTATAATGCCACCAGTCAAAGAAAAAGAATTAAAAAAAAGGTCTCAGACTACCAGTTGAGAGCTCCTGGCATGGGACGTAAGGGACCAAAACGAGGTCAGAGAGATAGAGGAAAGAGTTCAAAGAAAAAGAGAAAATGCTAAAACAACTAAAACAAGAGAATTTGACAGTTCTGAAGCTGAAGCCTTTTGCCCATTTTTCTTCTCCAGCTCTTGGCTGTGAGTTTTGCAGGGTTCAACTTCTACAGTCATGGATGTTGTGTTTGGTCAACTTTTACAACATGGATGTGTTCCCTACAGAAGCAAATCAACCCCCAAACACTGCACCGTGTTGAGATTTTCCCCAGATGGAAAAATCCAAATATAAAATAATAATCTAAGAATCATGCTTTTGGGCTTCCAGGTATTTCACAAATCCTGTTTTCCCAACACATCTCACATGCAACTATGGGATGCTGAAACTTCTGAATTCCTTTTATCATTAAATAAAGCATCCGACGCTGAATGCCCATTATTCCCCAGGACCACGCAGGAGAAATACACACCTCTGGGGTTGAAGTCATACATAACAAAGCCAGAAGAATATACCAGATGCTTTCTGATCTTTAAGATTAAGAAACTGAGGCCAAAGCTTGCTTATCAAGGGCCACGAAGAGGGCCAGGGCCACAGTGAGAACTCAGGAGCCCAAGCCAGAGTTGAAGATAAGCGAGTGTCACGGACTAGTGATTTAATCAACTCTTATATTATCACCCTGTCTACATATCTTATGGAGCCTGCTCACCACAGTACCTGACAGACATCTTGAAATAAAATGTTATCTTTCTGGGACCATACACAGTGATTCAGTATTTTCAGCTATCTTCTTTTCAGGCACAGATAGGGTAAGTGTATGCACATACGTTAGTGTGCTTGCACACATAGATATACATATGCTACAGAAATACAGACTAGATGAACTTTTTTTTCCTGCAATTCTACCACAGAAAACTGTGAAGCATCCAGAATTAAGCTACTTAAAGTGTGGCCAGGAAAATTGTTGACAACAGCTGATTTGTTATTGAGAAAAGATCTTGCATCTCTGTATCACAGAAAGCTCATAATCTGTTTGCGGTGGCTGGCAGACAAGCTTTGAGATCTGCAAAAACTGAGCAAAGTGAAATGGTTCTGGTCAAGATCTTCAAATAACATTTTTTTTTCCTCCCCAGTGATGCATTTCGATTACACTTAAAAACCTCTCAGGGGCTCCTGAAAAGGAAACTTTACTCCAAACTGTTTGTCAAGATGACCGGAGATGTTCTTTGGAAAGTATTTCCAACAAAAAAGTTCTGGAGCGCTGGTAGCTGTACAATCATATGGGATTAATTTTCTGTATATATCTCTATATATTGCTGGAAGAAACAAATTAACTTCAAAATTCAAAGATCTTTATACAGCCCTCTGCTCTTAGGTACAAATATTTAAGTAGGTTCTACTTCCTGTCAAACACTGAAATGGGTATTAAATTATATTAAATTATTATAGATAAAAGCAATAACATTACTTTTTCTGCTTTCTCTGTGAGCTCCAGCATCTTGGTATTTCTTGTACTGAGTATGAGCTTCTGTTAAAACACTTAGTGTGTGCTGGGTGCATAAATGCATGCCCAGAAGTTTGTGCCAGAAGGCATCTCATGAATATCCCCCATAAGAGATGCCTCTACAAACTGACTGGGAAAAACAGACCATGTTCCTACCCCCAGCATCTTGTGATGATTTCAGGAGGCCATTCCTTCATTCACCTTCATTTCTTCTTTTAAAAAGAAATGAATAAACAAACAAACCACACAGGAGGGAGGAAGGAAGTGAACCATTCCAGTTCTAACTGAACCTAAACCCCACCTGGAGCCCTCAGACCACTACTTGTACATGCTCAGCACAGCAGGAGCTGGGCCAGCCTACAGCAAGGGGAAATACCCCTCTTGACACAGCATTTAAAAGAAAAGGGAAGAAAAAGGTGGGAAATCTCCCTCTCTAGTTCTGATGCAGGACCTGTGGATTGACTTGATAAGAAAGAAGCAATCAAGTAAATAAAGTACTAAAATACAATTTTTTCCCCTCTCTTGCTCCTGAATATTAACAGAAAGAACAAAATCAAGGTGGAGCAAGGTACCAGTAGGAAAAAAAAAAAACAATCAAGCCAATGTTGCATCCATCAGAGCGACATAGTGCATGATCCTGACCAGTCCCATTGTAGACCTCCTCAGGGCTACTGTTTCAAGTAAAACACAGAAACAGTCCAAGATTGACGTCTTCCAGCTTTGTGTCATGTTACATTATTTGAATGAATCTCAACTTTTAAAAACAACCAAACACCAAAGAAATGCAGATGAAGACTGTTTAAAAAAAAAAAAAAAAGAGCTAACAATCTCCCAAGAAATATGACTCCTGCTAAGAGAAAGAGAGCCACCCATGTTGAGTATTACCAGTGTAGGTAATAATGTCTTTGAGAGTATGTGAGAGTGCTCTTTTTATTCTAAGTTTTATACTAAAAATGCTTATTACTCTATTAGCAATTTCCACCCCCAACTTTACTCTGATTGTACACGACTTCTGCATGCCCACCTCACAAGAAGGGTGGGATGAAGCCCAGCGTTCTCATCACAGCTGCTCTCCCAACCTTTGATGTCCAGAGGGTTCAGCTTCATTGACAGGACACACCCCAAAACTACAGAAAAAGCTCTTACTGAAAAGATATAGCTCCAAAACTACAGAAAAGGTTCTTCTTTATCAAAATAGTTCAGCCCCAAAAGTATAGAAAAAGCTCTTACTGAAAGGATTCAGCCCCAAAACTATAGAAAAGGCTCTTACTGAAAGGATACAGCCCCAAAACTATAGAAAAGGCTCTTACTGAAAGGATTCAGCCCCAAAACTACAGAAAAAGCTCTTACTGAAAGGATTCAGCCCCAAAACTATAGAAAAGGCTCTTACTGAAAGGATTCAGCCCCAAAACTATAGAAAAGGCTCTTACTGAAAGGATTCAGCCCCAAAACTACAGAAAAGGCTCTTACTGAAAGGATACAGCCCCAAAACTATAGAAAAGGCTCTTTAGCAAAAGGATTCAGACCTAAAACTACAGAAAAGTTCTTACTGAAAGGATACAGCCCCGAAAGTATGCAAAAGGCTCTTCTCTATCAAAAGGATTCAGACCCAAAACTCTAAGAAAGCTGCTCCAAAGTATGGAACTCCTAAGTTGCCTGAACAGCAATTGGAAGCAGCAAGCACTCAACCTCCCTCTTCTCCCCACTCCAAAGCACTTACAGCAAGCCTGTTCTTAACCCTTCTGCACAGCCAAATTTCCCATTTATCTTCCATTTATTTTCATTTTTACCTGAAAGGCAGAGGAGAGTTGGGCTTTTATGTATGACAGACATGAACCGGACTGGTTTTTTGGAGTGCATTAGACTGTGGTCTAACTTCCAGCGATACGAGAGCACAGCTGAACTTCCAGGAGAAATAACAACCCTGCCTTTCTGATTTCAGCCTGGCACAGGGGGAAGGCAACGTTCCCTTCCTCATGTTCTCACTGGTTAAGAACTCAGCGCAGGTGTTATTAATAAAATAAATTTATTTTTAAAAAGGATGCTATTCTATAGGCTTTGAAGCTCACACATAGTCTAACTTAACCCAGCTTGGGCTCATCTGGTCTTTAAATGACTTCTTTCATGTGGTCAGCCCACGAGCCATACGTACTGCTGCTCAATCACGCCACTGTACAGCGTCAGCGTGAGGATGATTTGCATGATTTGCATTTCCTGTGCCGCTCTGGCTTCAATGAGCTCTAAGCACCACGTACAAAAGAAACCACCGCCAAGTAATGCAAAGATTTTACTTAAACCAGATGAGGCTACTCCAGTCAGGCTGCCAGTACTGGGGAGAGAAAGGAAAGAAAAAGAGAAAAGAAAAGAGAAGAGAAAAGAAGAGAAAAGAGGAAAGAAAAGAGGAAAGGGGAAGAGGAAGGAGGAAAGAGGAAAAAGGAAAGCAGGAAGGGGAAAGAGGAAAGAGGGAAGGGGAAAGAGGAAAGAGGGAAGGGGAAAGAGAAAAAAGGAAAGCAGGAAGGGGAAAGAGGAAGGGGATGGGATGACAAAAGAAAAGACAAGAGAAGAGGAAAGAGAAAAAAGAGAAAGGAGAAGAGGAGGGAGGAAAGGGAGGAAAGGGAGGAAAGGGAGGAAAGGGAGGAAAGGGAGGAAAGGGAGGAAAGGGAGGAAAGGGAGGAAAGGGAGGAAAGGGAGGAAAGGGAGGAAAGGGAGGAAAGGGAGGAAAGGGAGGAAAGGGAGGAAAGGGAGGGAAGGGAGGGAAGAGAGGAAAGAGAGGAAAGAGAGAAGACAAAAGAGAAAAGAGAAAAGAGAAAAGAGAGAAAAGAGAAAAGAGAGAAAAGAGAAAAGAGAAAAGAGAGAAAAGAGAAAAGAGAGAAAAGAGAGAAAAGAGAGAAAAGAGAGAAAAGAAGTCTCAGGGATACCTTGTTAAATAAGGATTTATTTGGAGGGAATCTGAACCTTGGATTCCCAGCTTTGATTTTCAAATGCAAAAGTTCTATGACTTCCTTTAAAAAATATGGCCTAGCAGAAAATCATTAAGTCAGAACCTTCTCATTTTTCCAAGGTTCCTTAGATTTTTGGCACCATACCTTAGCAATTTATTTATTTAATAGTACAGAAGTGGCTTCTGATTACATTCGTTTTTCCTACTGTTAAAAGCGATATCTAATTAAACTGAATTCACTGATTGCTGGCTAAAATTTCTCCCTATGAAGATATCTTTTATCACAAATGATCAATAAAAGCTGTTGGACAAATAACTATGATAGAAACAGCATTACAGTGGGCTTCAAGGAGTAAGTACTAAAGTAAAAAAAAAAATAATATGTACCAGAGCCTCGTTGTCATGAAAAACAGAGACAGATGGGGAGACAGACCTATATGATACCACAAATAGATGAATAGCTTGTAAGGATTTCAACAAATGTTAGGAGACCTAGTGAAAATGTAAAAAACTACAGATTTGCTTGTGCTCCTGTACTGAAGTTCACCTGAAATCTGAGCCATAATGCCAGCATCATCTCTAATATCAAATGTTATAAAAATAGCAATAAAATTACAGAGGATCATCTGAAGACCATAGAAGATCTTTGCTAGATAATGGCACAATTAGTAGTGTGGTTATTCTGTACAAACTTGAGGCCGTACAAGAAGTAAGATCAAGAAAGTTTGCTTTAAAAGCCACTTTTGGAGGTAAGGTGTAGCAAAAATCCTAGAATGGCTCAGGTTGGAAAGGACCTCAAGAGCTCATCTACTCCAACCTCCCTGCCAGGGGTGGGGACACCACTCAACTAGACTTGGCTGCTCAAGGTCTCATCCAACCTGGCCCTCAACACACCCAAGAAGGAGGCATCCACAACCTCCCTGGACAGCCTCTTCTAGAGTCTCACCAACCTCATGCTGAAGAATTTCATCCTAAGATCCAGCTGGAACCTACTCTCCCTCAGCTTCAAACCATTTCCCCTTGTCCTGTCTCCAGACATCCACATGAAAAGTCCCTCTGCAGCCTTCCTTTAGGATCCCTTCAGGTATTAGGAGGCAGCTCTAAGGTGCCCCCAGAGTCTTCTCACCTCTAGGCTGAACAACCCCAGCTCGCTCAACCTGTCCTCAACTTGTATCCTGCACCTAACTTAAACCCAAAGGTGTGCACATAAATTTCATGTGAGATGTGGTATTTTGTAGGAAATGGTAGAGAACTGCAGACACTGGAGAGATTAATAAATACCAGCATAGTGATACAGCAAACTGCGTGTGACCTGTGACAGGGAGCACATCATGTATGCCTGATGGCATCCCAGGACAGTCTGCTCCAGCATTCAAAGAATCTGCATAGAATCATGCTTAGTAGAAACCACAGCAAACTCCCTTGCTGTTGTTTCCAAAGGACATTGCTTTGCAGAAAACTAAGCGGTGTCCATTTTCCTGTATAGTTCAAACCTAACCAAAGCTCTAAGGTCTGCCTAGAGTCTTAGAATCATAGAATCATAGAGTCAGTCAGGGTTGGAAGGGACCACAAGGATCATCTAGTTCCAAAGCCCTTTCCATGGGCAGGGACACCTCACACTAGAGCAGGCTAGCCAGAGCCTCATCCAGCCTGGCCTTAAACACCTCCAGGGATGGGGCCCCAACCACCTCCCTGGACAACCCATTCCAGGCTCTCACCACTCTCATGGTGAAGAACTTCTTCGTCACATCCAGTCTGAATCTCCCCACTTCCAGCTTTATTCCATTCCCCCTAGTCCTATCACTACCTGATAGCCTAAAAAGTCCCTTCCCAGCTTTCTTGTAGGCCCCCTTCAGATATTGAAAAGTCACAATAAGGTCACCTCGGAGCCTTCTCTTCTCCAGACTGAACAGCCCCAACTCTTTCAGTCTCTTATCTTCTCCAGACTAAACACCCCCAGCTCCCTCAGTCTATCCTCATAGCAAAGGTGCTCCAGCCCTTGGATCATCTTTGTGGCATCCTCTGGACTCACTCCAACAGCTCTGTGTCCTCCTTATGCTGGGGATACCAGAACTGGAGGCAGTATTCCAGGTGAGGTGTCACAAGAGCTGAGCAAAGAGGACGATAAATATCACCACGAAAATACAGAAGTTCAAAGTGTGTGTATCTATCTTTTATTCTCACAACCTCTCCTGTATGGGCAGCACTATTAATGTTGCACAGGACACAAAATCAGGCAAGAACATCTATCTGCCATTTCATTAAGCATTTTTGGTTTGCATAAGCAGACCAGAACGCAGCGTTATTCGCCATCAGCCTTTCCTAGCACACCACTTTGGGTGAGTTTGTTCCCAAGAAGCATTACTCTGCTCAAAACTAAAAATAGACAGCTATTTTTAGCTCTTTAATCACATGAGGAAAAGACACAGTTTGTATCAGTCTTCCTTCAGTTACAGAATAATTCCATCATGCACCCAGTGTCTGTATCATGAAAATCCCTGGCACCCAACCTCCAGGCTCCAGCTCTGTAGAAGCAAAACGGGCTCTTAAAAGATTCCAGCAACAATGCTCTTGTGACTAAATCAGAAACAGAAGCAGAAACCATAAGCCAAACAGATACCTATCGGTTTCCTTCAGCTTAATCTGATTAAAACATGGCTCTCAAAAATGTTAACTAGAATGCCACGTCAGAGAGCAGGCAAACGATAAAAATAGTTCATGACAGGAAATCATTATTAAAGCAGCATCACTGGGCTATCTGCTATGGAAATTTCCTTGTCGTTTTTCAAGGTTTCCCCTTCTGCTTTTTTTTTTTTTTTAACTCCAATCTGCCTGTTACAAGGTTGGATTTGGTGTGTTTTGCTCTGGGTTGGTTTTTTTTATCACCTCCAAAGCATGTAAAATTGAGATGTAAAAAGAAAATTATCACTGCAGTTTAGTTCCAACTATACTCTGCTCAATAGCATCTCAAGTGTGTCATACATCACCTTACATTCACTTCTCCAAAAAGTCACACAATCACAGGATGTTAGGGGTTGGAAAGGACCTCTGGAGGTCTTCAAGTCCAAACCCCCTGCCAGAGCAGGACCATAGAATCTAGTACAGGTTGCATAGGAACACATCCAGATGGGTCTTGAAAGTCTCCAGAGGAGGAGACTCCACAACCTCTCTGGGGAGCCTTTTCCAGTGCTCTGTGACCCTCACAATAAAGAAGTTCTTCCTCATGTTGAGGTGGAACCTCCTGTGATATAGTTTACATCCATTACCCCTTGTCCTATCACAGGGCATAGGTGAGCAGAGGATGTCCCCTCCTGACACCCAGCCCTCAGATATTTACAGATATTGATCAGGTTCCCTTTTCAGTCTTCTCCGCTCCAGACTGAACAGCCCCAGGTCTCTCAGCCTTTCCTTGTAAGTCAATGCTCCAGACCCTTAATCATCTTTGTAGTCCTCCCTTGGATATTCTCCAGCAGATCATTGTCCCTCTTGAACTGGGGAGCCCAGAATTGGATGCAATATTCCAGGTGAGTCCTCACTAGGGCAGAGTAGAGGGGGAGGAGAACCTCCATCCATCTGTTGGACACACTGCTCTTCATGCACCCCAGGATCCCATTGGCCCTCTTGGCCACAAGGGCACATTGCTGTCCCAGGGATAACTTTTTGTCCACATAATATTCAGAGGCAGAAAATCTAAAATATGAAAGTGCCACTATGGGGAAAAAAAAAACCACACAAAAAAAAAACCCAAAAAAACAAACGAAAAACAAACGAAAACAAACCCCACATTCATAGACTCTTGGAATAACTAAGGCTGGATCTTTAGGATCATTGAGTCCACCCATAACCCCACTACTATGACCACTAACACCCTATCCTGAAGTGCCATATGTACACATCTACATTCATATGGCATCACAGGAAAAGAAAAAAAAAAAAAAAAAAAAAAAACACTCTCTCTTAATTTCCAGGTCTTTCACAATGAAAGCATCTTAAAAATACCGAAGTGGGCGAAAGATTTCTGTGCAAAGCTGCTGGGAGTGACAGAAGAGCAGGTCTAGAGTCCACCAACCAAAATTAGAACCACAGAAGTGTTGATAATAGCCACATATCAACCTCAGTGTTTATAGAAAGCTTACACAAATAGAATAATATTCACACTCTAAAAAACACCAAGAATTAAAGTCATTATGCCTATCCTTCTGACTATCACCACTTTCACACCCACCCTCTGGATCACTGCCTTTAGAGCACTCCATGAAGTATAAACTACACTTGGAGCATCTTCTCCTGCCTGTAGTTACAGCATCCAGAAAAAGCTGTTACAAAAATGCAGCCCAACAGAAAACAAACCCACCAAAAAAATGTGGCTAATAGGTGGAGAGGGGTTCCCCTCTCCCTTTATTCTTCCCCAGTGAGGTCCCATTTGGAATATTGTGTCCAGTTCTGGGCCTCTCAGGTCAAGAATGAACTCAGGGAACTGCTTGAAAGAATCCAGCACAGAGCCACAAAGATGCTGCAGGCAGTGGAACATCTCCCTGTGAGGCCAGGCTGAGAGATCTGGGGCTGGGAGCAGAGGAGCCTGAGGGCTGCCTTCATTGCTGGGGATAAAGATGTGCAGGGCACTGTGGGGAGGATGGAGCCAGGCTCTGCTCAGGGATGTCCAGTGACAGGACAAGGGGCACTGAGGGCAAGCTGGAGCAGAGGAGGTGCCACTGGAACAGAAGGGAAAACTTTTTCTCTGTGAGGGTGCCAGAGTCCTGGAGCAGGCTGCCCAGAGAGGCTGTGGAGTCTCCTTCTCTGGAGACTTTCAAAACCTACCTGGATGTGTTCTTGTGTGACCTGCCCTGGGTGGTCCTGCTCTGGCAGGGGGTTGGACTGGATGATCTTTCCAGGTCCCTTCCAAGCCCTAAGTTTCTGTGAGTCTGTGATTTTGTGGTTTTTCATAAGGGTGTCTAGCAATAGGACAAGGGGGAATGTTTTGAAGCTGAGGGAGAGCAGGGTTAGACTGGAGCTTCGGAAATTCTTCAGTATGAGGGTGGTGAGACTCTGGAACAGGCTGCCCAGGAAGGTTGTGGATGTCTCCTCCATAGGGGTGTTGAAGTGTGGCTGAGAGGTGTCCTTGCTCATGGCAGGGATGTTGGAGCAGATGATCTCTAATGTCCTTTCCAACATAGGTCATTCTCTGATTTTATGGTATCTAGACAAAACCAGGGCTGGTCTTTAATCAAATTCCAACTGCTGCCCCCCTAAAATCCAAGGGTGCCAATGCAACATAAGAATAAGGACAATTTTTAAAGACAGTAGAGTCGCTAAGCTCTACTAAGATCTTCCTGATTTTGGTCCTGAGTCTTGACATATTTGTCCCATTGCAGCCAAGCTTTATCTGACTCAGCATGAAAGGGAAGCTGCATCTTATTTACAGCAGTGCTTAAGCCTTATTCCATAAAGGGTCTTCCAAGAGCACTCACAGAAATTCTTCTTAATATCCCTCCCACATTAAGAAAAGATTATCTAATACAGGGAGTAATCAGCTCATGGTCTTACTACAGTCATCCTCCTTGACAAAGCAGGGGGAAAAGTATCCAACTGTGCAGCATTATAAAGTCAAGGTTCAGAACATCCACATTGACAGAGTTCAACACAAATTTATTTAGATCCCAAGGCATGAAGACCAAGAGCTACGTGTCTGTTGCTGGTGAATTCAATGCCAGTATTTCTGCAGTGGGTTTCTACACAGTGCAATGTCACAGCCCAAAGTGCCAGGAAGAAAAACTGGTGAAGGTTAACCCATAAATGGCTTCAATTTTAACCTTTTGCCACAGCAGAACATGGTAAGACACAGAAATGGGTTGTGGAAAGGCAAGAGGAGGTATGCTGGAGGCATCTATGAAGTGGACTGCAAATGCTGCCTGAAAATCTCTTCAAATGCTTCTAAAACTCAATCGGCTAACAGGAAAAATTCCAAAAATCCCTCAAGTGTGGGCAATTTTGTCTTCCCTGGCTCCTTCCCTGGCTCCCCAAGTCTGCAGCAAGGACAAGCATGGCAAATTCAAAAGGCATGGGGGTCAGAGCCAGGGCAGAGGGAAGAGAAGTGACTTTTCACCACCAGGATGCTGGCAATCAAGAAGAAACACTGATTTTTTTTTTCCCCTATGAATTGCTCAACAAACACCAAATATTACCAAAAAACCATACCTGTGTCATCTGAAATGCTGTTCTGCCATCACAGAGAAATCACTGCTTTGAAATATTGATTTAGAAGCATAAGCTAATAGATTATTAATGTATGATAGTATTAATAAGAGGAGCAATGATATTAAGAAGGAGCACAAGAAGCAGATCCTTCTGGGTAAAAACTCAGAGTTCAAGTGTGCACCATCAACCATCCAGATCAATATCATAGACCTGGTTTGGTTGGATGAGACCTTTAAGATCATCAAGTCCAACCTTCCACCTAACACCACCATGTCCCATAGTGCCATGTCCACACATGTATTGAACACCTCCAGGGATGGTGACTCCACCACCACCTTGGGCAGCCTGTTCCAATGACTGACCACTCTTTTTTCCTCACTAATGGTTCCCAACAGGCCTTTCCTCATTTCATGTCCCCTCTGAGCTCCATTTTCTCCCCATTGCCCTAGAAAATGAGACATGGAAGGGGAGAAGAGACATTCTCATGCCTCTAAAGGAGCAAAAATCTGTATGTGTAGGGTTACATGGTGGGCCAGAACACCTCCAATCACCAAAGGCTAAATGAGTCATCCACTTCAGAAGAATTATCAGTAATTAAACAAGAATCTGTAAAGCTGTTAAGTGCAAGTATCAGTTTCAATCCATGACACTGAAGGGAGAGAAGCTTCCCACATCCTGAAGCCACTGATATATCAGAGTGGAACTGCTTGCAAAATAACCTCTCACCCAAGGAAATTCTTCTCTTTAGGAAGCCAAACAAAAACAATCTAAAATATTGCCATAAATTCCATCCCTGTTCCATAAACTGCTTGAGAGACATGACATCATGCTAACTACCTAGACCTGTCTGGTTGATAATAGTCCCAGATTTCAGGCTGAAGACTAAACTGCAGGAGCATGGAAGGGTACAAGTCTACAGGTCACCACAGCTGCTGAACACAAATCTGACTCGCCAAAGCCAGAGCTGACACCCCAGCAAATACCGAAGGTCTGCTGGTGGCAGAGGCTGACACCACAAAAACAAGTCTTGCAATAATTCTGTCTCCTTTCCAGCCTCCTTGGACTAGAAGTAGGAAGGTCTTCCACAAAGTGGACCAGACATTATCACTCCATTCCCCAGTCTGTATTTAAAGTTCTCCTTTTATGTGGTGTGAACTCTACCTGTGCCCTGGGCAGATGATGTGTTAGCCAAGTTTATTTGCAGGTGTCATGCCCTGATGGGACATTCCTGTTTTCCATCACTTAGCACAGCCTCTCCCTTAGCTTCATTGTGGATTCTTCCACATTGCTAGACCTAAGCTATATGATCTTAAGCCTTTAGTGGTCATTTTCCACAGCTCATTTCTAAATGTTGAACCTTATGAAGTTCAACAAAGACAAATGTAGAGTCCTGCAGCTGGGGAGGAACAATCCCCTGCAGCAGTACAGGTTAGGGCTTGATCTGCTGGAAAGCAGGACCTGGGAGTGCTGGTGGACAGCAACTACAGCAATGTGCCTTTATGGTCTTTTGGGGTGCATTAAGAAGAGTGTGACCAGAAGTAAAGGGAAGTTCTCCTCATCCTCTACTTTGCCCTAGTGAGGCTACATCTGGAGTACTGCATCCAGTTCTGGGCTTCCCAGTTCAAGAGAGACAGAGAACTACTGGAGAGAGTCCAGTGGAGGCTACAAAGATGTTGAGGGAAATGCAGAGAGGGCTGAACTCTTTTCAGTGGTGCCCAGTGTCAGGACAAAGGGCAGTAGACACAAAGTGGAATCCAGGAAGTTCCATCTGAACATAAGAAGAAACTTCTTTACTTTGAGCAGCACTGGACCAGGCTCCCCAGAGAGGTTGTGGAATCTCCTTCTCTGGAGAGATTCCAAACCTGTCTGGATGTGTTCCTGTGCAGCCTGCTCTAGGTGCCCCTGCTTTAGCAGAGAGGTTGGACAAGATGATCTCAGAGGTCCTTTCCAAGCCTTACCATTCTGTGATTCTGTGATGTTACCTGTCTCAATAAATTTGTCTATCTTTCCCTTTCCAGCCCCTTACCTAACTAAATGCTTAGCACTTGGCAATCTAATATTCACAAATCAGGCTTCAAAGACACAATTCTGAATTGTCTTGACTCAGGTTGTGATAAGAAGGGGCAAGGACCCCCAAATGCATTGCTCTCTCCTTCTGCAGGAAGGAGCAGATGGCCAACCTCCAGATGGCTGACAACCTCATCTCACCAATTTCAACATCTGTATCTTGAATTCTGTCTCAGAGGACAGTCCTGAGACAGACTGCAGGTCACTGCCCACAGCCTCCAGCTCCACAGCTCATCCAGAAGCCAAAGCACTTTGCAAAATGAAGAATGACAAGCCTGAAAAAAGGCTAAGACAACTTAAAGTTCATAGTAGGGCACAGCTGGAAAAAAAAAAAACAAAAACAAACCAAACAAAAAACAAGTTCAAAAGTGGGCATTAAGGAGACATCCATCTTAAATATTTCTATATTTTAAGCATATCTCTAATTAGGTATCTTTCTCTCCAGCCACAAACACCCCTTCTTTTCCACATGTTCCCTTGCAAACCAAGGAAATGCCTCAGCAGAGGTCATTCTACAGACTTTCAATACTTAAAAAGGGCCTGCAAGAAAGATGGAGACAGTCTTCTTAGCAGGGTCTGCTGGACAGAACAAGGAGTGATGGGTTTGAAGTAAAAGATGGGGTTTAGACTAAAGAAAAATAAGAATTGTTTTACAGTGAGGGTGATGAGACACTGGCCCAGGTTGCCCAGAGAGGAGGAAGATGTCCCATCCCTGTAAACATGCACAGGGCTCTAAGCAACCTAATCTACTTGCAGGTGTGCCTGGATTGCAGGGTGGGTGGACAAGATAACCTTTAAAGCTTCAACCCAACCTTTAAAGCTTCAACCCAAACTACTCTATGGTTCTCTGATTTCCACCTACCAGGAATTAAGATGGAAAGCATGGAAATGTAACCAACCACCATGGGTTTGCTTCCAGGTCACCCCATAGCTACACTGTGTCCAGTTCTGCTGTCCCCAGCCTAAGGACACAGAGCTGTTGGACAGAGTCCAGAGGAGGCCACAAAGATGATCCAAGGGCCGGAGCAGCTCTGCTGTGAGGATAGGCTGAGGGAGCTGGGGGTGTTCAGCCTGGAGAAGACTACAGGGGGACCTTAGAGCTGCCTGCCAGGACCTTGAAAAGTTCCTACAGGAAGGCTGCAGAGGGACTTCTTATGAGGGTGACTAGAGGCAGGACAAGGGGGAATGGTTTGAAGCTGAGGCAGAGCAGGGTTAGGCTGGATAAATTCCTCAGTAGGAGGGTGGTGAGACTCTGGAATAGGCTGCCCAGGAAGGCTGTGGCTGCCTCCTCCCTGGGAGTGTTCAAGGCCAGGCTGGATAAGGCCTTGAGCAGCTGAGTCTAGTAGAGAGGTGTCCCTGCCCATGGTGGGCAGGTTGGAGGAGATGAGCTCTGAGGTTCCTTCCAAATTAAGCCATGATTCTATGATTCTATTTTTCATCTTCCAGACCACAAGTTTGTAACAGCACTGCAAGAGCACTCACCAAAGGGTTTGAGCCAGCTTTAGATGCAATAAACTTCTCAAGATTCAGTGAGACAGTAACCAACAAATTTTAGCTTGAAGTAGTTGTGAGATTTCTGTACCAACTAAGCCTAATTTTAACAGAGTCACAAATTATAGTTTCTTCATATGAACTTAACCCAACTCCTCAAAAAAAAAATTAAAAAAATCTACCAACAGGAAGGTAATAAACCAATTTTGACTGCCAGAGTAAGAATCTGGTAGGAATGAATGATTTCACCAATTTTGCAGTGTGCATTCTTCTAGAGCTCAGCAAATTTTAAAATTAAAAATGTTCCTGCTCTCTAATTCTGAGTGGACCTTCTCCTCAAAAAACGATCTTTTTCTTTTTCCCAGACATGTAGAAATGTATTTTACAATAGCAAGAGGAAACCATGTTTCAAAATCCATTAAAATACAAAATTCTGGTTACAGGCTCAACAATCTGCCTAATTAGTTATTCCTAATTAGCAGGATGCTCTAACCTCTTTAATAAGACTTCTGTGGGCAGAATGTTCCATATTGGTTATCCATCTGAGGAGAAGCTAAACAGATAGTTCTGCAGCACAGCTCATAGAACAAGCATGCTTGGGTTTTGTGGTCAGAAGGCTGCTCTGGAGTCTAGTACTGGCATGCTTCAAAATTATGGGATGCTCTTCCTTAAATACATCCCCACTCACACTGCAAACCCCTCTGTATTGGAAAGACATAATGAAAGATAGTTGCACACAAGAGTTAATGAAGTTACAGATCAAAACTCCCAGGCAAGTGTTGGGAAGCAAAAAAAAAAAAAAAAAAAAAAAAAACAAGCCAAAAAATTCAAGTAAGAAATAAAAAATAATAAAATACGAAGATGAAATTAAAATAGAACAATTAAAAAAATTCAAATAGAGAATTTTAAAAGGACAAAAAAAGAAAAAATATTAATAGAAAATAAAATTGAATTAAAGTAGAGAATAAAATGAACTTCAATTAAAATAGAAGATATAATTAAAATAGAAAAAGAGAGAAAATAAAAACAAGAATAAATTTAAATGAAGGAGAGAAGGGGAGAAGGGGAGAAGGGGAGAAGGGGAGAAGGGGAGAAGGGGAGAAGGGGAGAAGGGGAGAAGGGGAGAAGGGGAGAAGGGGAGAAGGGGAGAAGGGGGCAAATGAAAAATGGGAAAGGAAAATAAGGAAAATGAAAAAGGAGAAAAGGAAAAAGAAAAAGGGAAAAGGGTGGCTTCACAGACGTTTTCCTCCATGCTTCATGAACACAGCTTTTGGACCTTCCTCTTCATCATCCACAGCCTTAGCATGTTCCTAGCAATTAACAGGTTAACACATTATCTCCAAATGCCCTCTTACCCAAAAGCCCCATACTCATCATTACTATATAGCAACCCTGGACTCAAAGACTACCAGTTAAGGAAAATGCCAAGCCCAGCAACATCTGTGGTCCAAAGCAGATGCTCCAGATGAAGAAAATCCATGCCATTGTTTTATTAGGAGTTTGCAGAGCAGCTGCCAAGCTTCATCTCAACAGCTTAAGTATCCTTTGTGCTGCTGAAAAATGCAGGAAGCCCACAATGAGCTCAGACTCCCTCCCTGCCACCAACTCCTTCACCCTGCTCACTCAGACAGACAGATTCCACCCATGCTCCCAGCACATTGCTCTCATCACCCACCAATGGGTCTCCTGAAGGCACATGAAAACTATCAAACCCTTCACTTATTTTTTTGTTTCCAGTCAGCATCTAAGAACATTTCAGAGCCATGTGCAAAATATAATGTAAGAAAGTCCCTTGAGAAGTGCCTGCTAATGACAGGAGGGGCAAAGACAGCATAAATATTGGCTTTAAGCATGCCTGAAGCCCAAGGACCTCACACAGTACACAATGTCAACCACCTTCAGTTAACTCTCAACACTGGAAATCAGTATTTTAGGTATTTCCATTTTAGATGCTCACTTTTAATGCTGAATGGCTCCTTTCCTGGAGGTGTTCAAGGCCAGGCTGGAAGAGACCTTGAACAACTTGGTCTAGTGGAAGGTGTCCCTACCTATGGCAGGGGGAGTTGGAACTAGATGATCTTTAAGGACCCTTCCAACTTAAACCATTCTATGACTCTATGTTTACTCCCCTCATCACAACACAGCATGGCACATTCAAATCAGGTTTTTGGTTTTTGTTTGGTTTTTTTCTTTTTTTTCTGTTATGGATATGCAAAAATGTCTACAAGTAATTTCCTCTCTTTAGGGCAGAATGAGCATTAATTCAAAGCAATGCCACTCCCTAGGTTCTTTGCTCTGTGTTTACAAGAAATAAGGAAAGAGAAGGTGGGGTTTATCTTTCCAAACTCATTAGACTGCAGTTTCCCAGAGCTTTTCCTGGAAACAATCCTTTTGTGAAATTCCTCCCTACCACCTCTGCCTAGAAACCTTCTGTCTTCATGGACAAGACTTGAGAAATGTTTTTAACAACTGGCACAGGTTGCCCAGGGATGTGGTTGAGTCACCATCCCTGAAGAGCTCTCAAAAATGTGTAGATGTGATGCTGAGGTTTAGTGGTGGACTTGGCAATGTTGGGTTAATGGTTGGACTTGATCCTAAAGGTCTTTCCCAACCCAAACTGTTCTAAAGGCACTTCAGACCTGAGTGATTCAACAGCCACAGAAACCACTGAAGACTGAGGCCAAACTAGCTTTGGCCACAAGATCCTTTGCAAGGCCAGCCATAAAGCTCACAAGAGTAAGCACTACTGCAAACCAGACTGAACCTGTATGGCCTTGAGTAGATGGCAACCCAGCATGAAGACTCTGTAACCAAGTCCTCTTCCACACAGGAATCTTAACTGCTAGGAAATGTCCTGAAATTGCGCCAGGGGAGGTTTAGGTTGGATGTTAGAAGGATTTATTTGCTGCAAGAGTGGTCAGGCGTGGGAACAGGCTGCCCAAGGAGGTGGTGGAGTCACTGTCTCTGAAGGTGTTCAAGAAACGTGCAGACATGGCACTTGGGGTCTTGGTTTAATGACCATGCTGGTCTTAAGCCTAATGGTTGGACTCCATGTTCTTGGAGGCCTTTTCCCAACAAAACAGTTCTGATTCTATCTTGAAGTCATCACATAGAGCAACAGGTCAATTGACTCTGGACAAATGAACTTCTCTCCCCATCAGGATCCTTATGTTTTGTGAAAGCAATGTCAAGAAAAAGGCAAAAGCAGCACAGTCAGCAGGCATGACCTGGATGATACAAGGGCAGGTATGAAGTCACTACTTGCTCCTGTGACAGCTGAGAAAAACCAAGAGATGCTTAACACCTAATGGCAACACTGGGCTAACACAAGGTACTCCCAAAGCACCTCTCCAACTTCCTTTCCTCCTGCTTTGATACCACACAGCTAAGACTTGTGGATATAGCAGTAACTAAGAACCAACTTTAAGCTAGGATGAGGATAACAAAGTAATAACTTAAGGGCCAAAGTCAAAGAAAAAGAACAAATAAGGAAAAAGTCAGAAGACAGAAAAACTTCAAATACAACCAAGTATGTTTGCAGAGAATCCTTGCAGTCTAGCTAATGAAAACTTTCATTCCTCTCCATCCACCTCCAGTATGAGCCTCACCCTGTGTCAAGATGAATTGTACATCCTTGAAGGAAAACAATTCTAGAACACACATTCCTTTATTTATCAGTGGCTACAAGGCAGACAGAAGCTGTCTGGCACTGCCAACAGCATGACCTAGAGTACTTCAGAACTCCCTTCAGCAACAACATCTTATTTTGGCTCATCTACAATTTACTGCAGTACAGCTCTAGCAAGAGAAAATCTCCCATTAAGTTAATTTAGTAATCATTTAGTTCTAAAAATTAAAGTAAAACAAAAAATAACTTTTTTCTTTACTATCTCTCCCCAAAATTCCTCCCCTCTTCTAGCCTACTTTTAGCATCTTCAGCACCATTTCCCCAAATTCATTGGGCATATAAAATGTTCAGCTGTTATGTTTTTAATAAAATTGATTAGCAGGAAAATTTCTGCATGTGCAGAGTTTCAAATAATTCTGTTCCTCGGGGTTTAAACCTAAGAGGTGTCACTGTGCATGAGGACTGTTCTGTGTTCAGGGAGTTACAACTATTTTGTCACGAGCAGGAAATGCATTTTGCTCACAAAAGCCAAAGGCACTGGCAAACCTGCAGCAATCTCCAGAACAGTTGGGGGAAAAAAAAAAACAAAAATGCCTGCAAACTAAGGGCTACTAGATAATGGTGCCATTTATCATTCTTAAATTCCACCTTTAATTAAAAATAAGATATTCCCTTACATAAATTAAAAAAACTCCAGATGTTCTCAGCTTACTCTCCCTTTGTTAGCTCTTCCATATACAATGCACACAGCATTCTATGCATCCAGAAGATTCTTCATGTTGTTATATCACCATTAAACCCATGAAGATGTATCCACATTCCAAACAAAGTCACATCTTCATTGTATGCAGCATATGTGTTAGAATCACACAGAATCACAGAATGCTAGGGGTTGGAAGGGACCTCAAAAGATCAAAAGGTCCAAGCCCCCTGCCTGAGCAGGATCACCTAGAGCAGGTCACATACGAATGCATCCAGGTGGGTTTTGAATGTCTCCAGAGAAGGACATTCTACAACTTGTTCCAGGGTTCCGGCACCCTCACAGTGAAGAAGTATTTCCCTCTGTTCACATGTGACCTCCTCTGCTCCAGCTTACAGCTGTTGCCCTTTGCACTGGGCACCACCAGAAAGACACTGGCACCTTCATGAGCACACTATGAACCTGTATACAGTTGTAACCCCAGAGGAATCAGGGAGATAAAACCAGAAAACACCTCTGGGCACGTTTCCGGAGTGACCATGGACCTGACAAATTAATTGCACATAAACATAAGGAAAAACTTCTTCACTGTGAGGGTGACAGAGCCCCTGGGAGCCTTTGGGAGCAGGCTGCTCAGAGAGGTTGTGTAGTCTCCTTCTCTGGAGACATTCAAAACGTTCCTAGATGCGTTCCTGTGTGACCTTCTCTAGGTGATCCTGCTCTGGCAGGGGCATTGGACTGCATGATCTTTTGAGGTCTCTTTCAACCCTTAACATTCTGTGCCTTCAAAAGCCACACTGAAACACATGAGCACAGAGAGGAAATGCTAACAGCCCATAGCCACTATGAAAAACAAAATACATCTTGAACTTCCAACCTCAAACACCCAAGACCATGACAGAAAGCCTCCACCTTCAGTGGTCATGGCAGTTGTAGCTAATGGAGGCAAAGGGAGCAGTTATGGTGCAAGTGGGAGAGCAAGCAGCTGAGTTGGGCACTAAGCTCCCAGGTACAGGCACTTGGGATGAACCAGGGAACTAAAGGTAACTAAAGGGAACTAGGTCACTGAATTCTTGGTCAGTTGTAAACTGGCAACTGAGATGTCCCCAGCTACCTGAACCTAGATTTTCACACTTCAGTGTATTTGGGTCAGGTTAACACCTGCAAAATTGAAAAGAGGAAAAAAAAAAAATAAAGAGACATATAGTTAAGGTAAATCTACTCTCAAAACTGTTTTACTAAAAGCAGTTTGCATAACATCACATTTCTTTTCACTATGTATCCATTCACAAAACCCAGACAAACTAATTAGAAAAGCCAGTTAATTATGACACTGGAATGCAAAACTATAAATCCAAACCATGTGCAGCCCAAGGATCAGACAAAAATATGCATTATTTACTAAGGTGGGGGAAAAAAAGGAAAAAAAAAAAGACAAAAAATGGAAGGTTTGGTTTTGTTTTCTTTATAAGATGCTTTGCTTCTTTCTCTTTGGAACATCAAGTTAGTGTTATAGACTAGAAGGACAATGAATTGTAGAAATTTTCACAGAAGGGGCTGGAAGGGACCTCCAGAGATCATTCAGTCCAACCCCCTGCCAGAGCAGGATCACCTAGAGCAGGTCACAGGTTTGAAAGTCTCCAGAGAAGGAGACTCCATAACCTCTGGGCAGCCTGCTTCAGGGCTCCATCACCCTCACCATACAGAAGTGACTCTGTGCTGAGGTGGAACCTCCACTGTTCCAGCATGTACCTATTGTTCCTTGTCTTACCACTGGACACCACCAAACAGAGCCTGGCACTTTCATCCTGACACTCACCCCTCAGACATTAATAGACATTGATCAGGTCTCCTCTCAGCCTTCTCCTCCCCAGACTAAACAGCCCCAGGGCTCTCAGTCTCTCCTCATAGCAGAGATCAAGTCCCTCAGTCATCCTCACAGCCTCTGTTAGACTTGCTCCAGCAGATTCCTGTCTCTCTTGAACTTGGGAGCCCAAAACGGGACACAGAATTCCAGATGTAGTCTAATCAGGGCAGCACAGAGAGGGGGAGGAAAAGCTCCCTGTGAGGTTCTTTCTAATATAGTGCTGTGTATGTTTGCAATTTGAAAATAAAAACACAATCCATAACTACTTCAGAAATAAAATATAGACACAGCAACCAAGTAAAAGCACAGATAAAATACTCATTAAAAGCTTGAGTGGAGAAATTCTGACTCAGAATGCACAATTTCATTACATTTTACTGCCAGCAATGTAAATATCAATTCTCCAGGTGATTCATAAAATTCATTTTAGAAAGAAAAAGAAGGATTTGAGAACATAAAGGGAAACACAAGCTAGGGTTTGAAACCCCAGACTGTTCTTTCCTTATCTCCTCAGAACATTTTTCTGTAATTTCAGCAAATCTTTTCAGTATCTGCCATTGCAAATCAGCACTTCCTATGGATCACCCAGCAGTCCCTTCCCAGGACCTTGAGAAGTGGGCCAGTGCCACCTGCATGAAGTTCAACAAGTCGAAGTGCAAGGGGTCAGGCCAATCCGAGGCACAAATCCAGGCTGGGTGCAGAGTGGGTTGAGAGCAGCTCTGAAGAAAGAAACTTGGGAGTGTTGGTTGATGAGCAGCTCCCCAGAAGCCAGCAGTGCCCTCATGCAGCCCAGCAGGCAGCTGTGTGCTGGGCTGCAGCCAGAGGAGTGTGGGCAGCAGGGCAGGAGAGGGGATTCTGCCCCTGGACTCTGCTCTGCTCAGACCTCACCTCCAATCCTGCCTCCAGTTCTGGTGTCCCCAGCATGAGAAGGACACAGAGCTGTGGAGTGAGGCCAGAGGAGGCCACAATGATCCAAAGGCTGGAGCAGCTCTGCTGTGAGGACAGGCTGAGAGAGCTGGAGGTGTTCAGCCTGGAGAGGAGAAGACTCCAGGAAGACCTTAGAGCTACCTTTCAGTACATGAAGGGATCCTACAGGAAGGCTGCAGAAGGACTTTTCCTGAGGGTGTCTAGAGACAGGACAAGGGGGAATGGTTTGAAGCTGAGGCAGAGCAGGGTTAGACTGAAGCTGAGGAAGAAGTTCTTCAGTATGAGGATGGTGAGACTCTGGAATAGGTTGCCCAGGGAGGCTGTGGGTGCCTTCTCCCTGAGGGTTAGAATCATAGAATCAGTCAGGGTTGGAAGGGACCACAAGGATCATCTAGCTCCAACCCCCCTGCCATGGACAGGGACACCTCACACTAGGTTGTTGCAGGCCAGGTTGAGTGAGGTCTTGGGCAGCTGAGTCTAGTTGAGAGGTGTCCCTGCCCATGGCCATGAGGTTGCAGTAGATGATCTCTGAGGTCCCTTCTGACCTAAGCCGTTCTGTGACTGTATGACATTTGAGATCTTATACATACTTCCACCGACTTCAAAGGAAGGAGACTGCATTTAAATTCACCTTTTTAACTATCCAAATTGTGAAATCACCTAATAACATCATTCTCTTTTTTTTGTGGTTGGTTTTTTTTTTTAAGCATATTGGCCAAATGAAACCACTGCAGTTTTGGGGAGGGAAGAGAGCATGTGGGGGTTTCCACACAAAAACCTAAAGAAAACCTGTCACTTTTCCAATGAATAGCTACCATCTGCCAGCATTTTATCTGAAGCAAAGTTGATTAATGCAAAGGGAATGTTTAAGATCACATTGCTGCCTGCCTGAATACATTTCAGGTAGTTCACTTTAGGGAATTATTTGTCCTGTTTCTGAAAAGTGGGTTTTGGTTGTTGTTGTTGTTACTAGATTCCTCCCCTTCAAGTTTTTAAGCAGACAGACCTAAGACTAAAACCCTTTGCTCCTAACTGACTGCACTGCAGAAGGACTCTGAGCAGCAGAACATTGTTGTTGGCCTCTCAGCAGCAAGGTCATTAATCTGCCCCACAAAGGAGGTCCCACCTCTCACACCAGCTCCAGGAAAACTTTCAGGCAGCCTCTCTCCATCATACTGAGAAGTGAATTTTAGCAGCCTAATTGTGAACCGAGAAACCACAGCAGTGCTGTTATCCTCAATAGGAAATGATTTTGCCCTTAGACCTTAGGTAATTTTTTTACTGGATTACTTATTATTTTTTTATTGAATTGATTTTTTTTTTTTACCAGATTACTTACATTTTTACCTTGATTTACAGTAAAAAAAAAAAAACAAACACTTTTATTCACAGTTTAAAAAAAAATGATTCACAGTAAACATCCTTTGTTTACAGTAAAATAACCCTTTACTTGCAGTTAAAAACCAACTTTCTTTATAGGAAAAACCCTTATTTCCAATACAAAAATACTTTTATTTACACTAATAAACTTTATTTACACCAAAAATACCTTTACACTAAAAAATACCTTTGTTTACACTAAAAAAATACATTTATACTAAAAAAAACCCCTTTACTCTAAAAATATCTTTACACTAAAAAAATACCTCTATTTGCACTAAAAAAAACCCTTTACTTACACTAAAAAAACCCTTTACTTACACTAAAAAAAAAAACTTTACTTACACAAAAAAAACTTTACTTACACAAAAAAAAACTTTACTTACACAAAAAAAAACTTTACTTACACAAAAAAAAACTTTACTTACACTAAAAAAAAACTTTACTTACACTAAAAAAAAAAACTTATTTACACTAAAAAATACCTTTACTGATACAAAAAAATACCTTTATTTATTCTAAAAAGAAATCTTTATTTATACTAAAAAATACCTTTACTTGTACTAAAAAAATACCTTTACTTACACTAAAAAAATACCTTTACTTACACTAAAAAAATACCTTTATTTACTCAAAAAAAACCCTTTATTTAAACTAAATACCTTTATTTACACTAAAAAATACTTTTGTTTACACGAAAAATTACTTTTATTTGCACTAAAAAAAAACCCTTTACGTTAAAAAGAACAAACAAACAGTTTGATTCTAAAATGTAAAAGTTTTTGTTTTGTTATGCTTATCAAAGCATCTCTTGCTATCAGCATTCTGCTGAACCCCCTCCTCAGATACATTTGGTTAGGTTCTCCTCTTTCCAAGTTTACTTGGGAAGGTAACATTTGCAAGAAGAGGTTTTTCAGAGCAGGTTTTGGTTGAGATTAACCCAAAAAAAACCCAATACCCCTTGTGTGGTTTACACAAGCCTATTTTACACCCAAGTTCCCAAGCTAGGTACTCCCAGCATCAGGTTGCCTCCATGTTTTCCGTCACTAAAAAAGAATTTCACAGCCACTATTCAGAACGGGACAGCCTCTGTTACCCGGAGCTACAGCAGTGGAGGGCATCATCTGTGCTAAGCGGTGGAGCTTCATGCCGCTCCATATGGACTTAGATTCTCTTTGCTTACACTTTAAGCTGGCTGGACAGCAGCCAGCTCTGGTCAGAAGTCACAAAGTTGTTTTAGCTCAGTACATGGCGCCTGTGTCTCGTATCTCGGTGGGGTGGATTGGTTTAGGCTCAACGTGGTGCTAGGACAGCCATCTGGCCCCCAGTGTGAAGTTAGCTCCCAACCAGCTAGTTCAAAGCGTGGGCAGGATGAACGTGGATGAGTTTGCACAAGCACGTGTGAGCTAACCTTGATGAACTCAACCCATTTGTTTGAGAGAAAAAAAATGCAAGCAAGTTTAGTACTAATGAAATTAAAGAGGCAATGACCCTTTACTCAGCTGCAGAGCGTGAAAGAGGAGCATGGGACTAAGCAACATCTCTTGTTCCCTCCTCTCAGTGTGCTTTGCCTCTCTAAAAGAAGGAATTTTGTTATTCCTGGTTTGGACATCCCTACAGCAAGGTAAGAACATCTTTATTCGCATCCATCACTATCTATCAAGCTATAGCAGTTAGTAAGTTCCACCCACACAGTATTTTTAATCAAAGATGAGACCCGAGGACAAGGAGCAATGAGTACAACACGTGAGGTGCCACCACAACACGAGGAGACACTTCTGTATGGTGAGGCTCCCAGGGCGCTGGAACAGGCTGCACAGAGAGGCTGTGGAGTCTCCTTC
Organism: Indicator indicator; assembly: GCF_027791375.1. Classification (NCBI taxonomy): domain Eukaryota; kingdom Metazoa; phylum Chordata; class Aves; order Piciformes; family Indicatoridae; genus Indicator; species Indicator indicator. Next base: position 41,976,743 of record NC_072014.1, on the reverse strand, counting down.
TCTGGAGACTTTCCAGACTCACCTGGGTGTGTTCCTGAGCATCCTGCCCTAGGTGACTCTGATCTGGCAGGGGGGACGGACTCTGATTTCTGGAGGTCCCTTCCAACCCCTGACATTCTGTGATTCTGTGACCCCTGTCTTTAGGCTGTTACACACAGTCACCTTATTTCTTCACACATTTAGATCACCTAATCAAAGGACAACTCACCAGCCTATTGTCTAAGAGGACATTGCATCTGGCACTAAACTGCAGTTAAACCACACATGCACACACACTCCTTAACCTTAAGTGGAGTGACAAAAAAGTGGTGGGAAACTTAAAAGAGCTCGCAGCAGAAAATATTTCAGCAGTCCAAGGTGGTGAGCCACATCTTCAAATATGACCAAAGATGAACCAAAATACACACTCTTAGAAGTCAATACCATTAATGGGATGCAAGTTTTATTCACCCAGGACAGGCTGGGGGATAACGAGATTGAGAGCAGCCCTGCAGAGAAGGACTTGGGAGTGCTGGCAGGTGAGGAGCTGGACATGAGCCAGCAACAGGCGATGACAGCCTGGGCTGCATCCAAAGCAGCATGGCTAGAGATGGAGAGAGAGGATTCTGTCACTCTACTCAGCTCTGGTGTTACCCCACCTGCAGTGCTGTGTCCAGCTCTGGAGCCCTCATCACAGGAAGGACATGGACCTGATGTGGAGCGGGTCCAGAGGAGGGCCATGAAGAAGCCCTTGGATCATCTTTGTGGCCTTCTCCAGACTCACTCCAACAGCTCTTCTAATGCTGGAGACACCAGAACTGGACACAGTATTCGAGGTGGGGTCTCACAAGACCAGAAATGAAAGCCTAAAATGTGAAAGAATCCTAAATCTAGCAGTTTTAACAGATCATCAAAGCAACAGAAGCCACCACACCTTATATACACTTGGATTACACCATTATACATTGCTGAACACCATACTCCCCTGCTTTGGGGTTCTACAGTGCTTTCTTAATTGCAAACAATCATTTATTTTCTCTTTTGTAAAATGCAAACAAACAAACAAACAAAAAGTAGATAGTTTGTCTTGAAAATACAGTTGTCAAATATCAGGGGGTATATAAATGCTAACATTTACCCTAGGGGTATTTCAGGGCTAGAGTCTGTTACAAATAAAATCTTTATTCATATGAACAGCCACCTGGGGGGCAATACTGAATGGTACACAGAATATTTATAGAGAGATATTTAAAATAATCTAGCAATGCTAGTAAAACAAACTGGAAGCTGCTCTGCATTAGGTCTCTCCATTTTGCAGGTCTAACTTTTTTTTGGGGGGTGGAATTACTTTCTATGAAGGATGGTCCCTAAAATAGAAAATGCTTTTGTCCAGTGGGTCGTATAAAAATGATTCACTAGACGCACACAAACATATTATTAATTATTAATGATTACTTAAATTATTTTGAAATTTAAAAGATTGTTCATGGAGATAAAAAGCAAAACCGGGGGGGGGGGGGGGGAACAAGTCTTTTTTATTATTAAATTGTGCAATTGAATTTTCAAATTTGTGACATTTCCTTGAATTAAGAAGGTAAAAAAAAAAAAGGCTTCAAAAAGTCTTTTTTTTTTTTTTTTGTTAGGTACTTTCTAGAATAACCAAAGGGTTTCTGTGTACTATGGAAAACTAGAGGAAAAAAAAAATTAAACATCTACAGGCTGGGCTGGAACACCTCTGCTATGAGGAGAGGCTAAGGGAACTGGGGTTGTTCAGCCTGGAGAAGAGAAGATTCCGGGGGGACCTTAGAGCTGCCTTCCAGCACCTGAAGGGATCTTACAGGAAGGCTATAGAGGGACTTTTCCTGAGGGGGTCTAGAGACAGGACAAGGGGCAATGGTTTGAAGCTGAGGGAGAGCAGAGTTAGACTGGAGCTGAGAAAGTTCTTCAGTAGGAAGGTGGTGAGACTCTGGAATAGGTTGCCCAGGGAGGCTGTGGATGCCTCCTCCCTGGGAGTGTTGAAGGGCAGGTTGGATGAGGCCTTGAGCAGCTGAGTCTAGTTGAGAGGTGTCCCTGCCTGGAGTGGGGAGGTTGGAGCAGATGAGCTCTGAGGTCCCTTCCAACCTGAGATGTTCTATGACTCCGATTTATCAAGGAGTTTAAGCCATCTGAAGCAAGCTGGGAGGCAAAGCAAGCAGACAACACACCAGCTCTGCACACTGTCAGCAGCCTGAGATCAAGTCTCTGTCCTGGACCTTTCTAATTGATGGAATGAAGATGACAATATTCCACCAACTGCTAACAAAACTCTGTAATTGCTGTCTACAGAAAGCAGGCAACAATTCTGCCTGTTTGCAGCCCATTTCAAATGCTGTGATTTGGAAATCACCACCGTGGGGATGAAACTCCTTCAAACTTAGGCAATGTCCAGACAGACATCTTCTCTCCATGTAGGAAAATACCACTAGAGTCTCTACAATTAGAAAAGCTCTTAAAAATGCTCAGTCTCTGCCTGCTCTACATCAATATTTCAGAGCATTTCAAGTGTAGGAGCCAACTAAGCCACCTTTAAAAACTCTCCTTATGGCCTTCCAAGTTGGAAGGACTCACCACATGCCTCATCTCCCCCATTTGTCAGAGCTTCTGTCCTCCTTTAATGAGGTGAATGAAGGCATGAGCTGGTTCAACAAGTGCACAATGAAGCCACAAAACCAGAAAAGCATCAGTTTTTTAGAGAAGTGCAGCACAATCTTTATGCTGGTGAACTCAGACAAACCTGCAGTGTTGCAGATAAAATATTAAGTGGTCAATACCTCCTGCAGCGGCTACACCTGTTCCCCTTGAAGACTGAGGACATCTCAGCTGCATAAGGTCTCTTCTCCAGGCTGAATACCCCCAGCTCTCTCAGACTGTCCTCATAGCAAACGTGGTCCAGCCCTTGAATCACATTTGTGGCCTCCCCTGGACTCTCTCCAACAGCTCTGTGTCCTTCTCATGCTGGGGACACCAGAACTGGAGGCAGGATTGGAGGTGAGGTCTGAGCAGAGCAGAGTCCAGGGGCAGAATCCCTGCTCTTGCCCTGCTGCCCACACTCCTCTGGCTGCAGCCCAGCACACAGCTGCCTGCTGGGCTGCATGAGGGCACTGCTGGCTCCTGGGGAGCCTCTCATCAACCAACACCTTAAAGTCTTTTTCTTCAGAGCTACTCTCAACCTACTCTGCACCCAGCCTGGATTTGTGACCTTTCTCTATTATTAAAGGAACAAACAGAAACAAGGGATTTAGGAAATGTCACATTTATGAAAATCACTTGTAAAAGAAAATCTTTAGTCTCCAAATCCTGTCAATATTATAAATAATGCAAATTTGGTATTTCCCATGACCTCAAGGAGGAGGTTGAAATATTTCAATGTGGAGGTCACAACACACACTCCTGTTGGATTGCAATGAGCATTCTTCCTTAAACTGCTGCCTGTGAAGCAGATCTTCAGTGGTTACTAGCAAGCTAGAAGAATCAATGTTAACTTTAATCAATGCTTTTTTCCTAATAGGAGAGAGTAGACAGCCTCATTAGGTTGTCATCTGATGCACTCAGACTTTCAATTTAATAATATACTTGAAACGTGGCATTACAAAACAAACAGTTAAAAGGTGCAAGCAAAGTAGAAGGTACTTAAATTGGTTTTCCTCTCACCAGCCACAGCGTTCCTGTGTGGCCTGCCCTAAGTGATCCTGCTTTGGCATGGGGCTTGGACTCAATGATCTGGTGAAGGGGCTGGAAGGAAAGTCTTATGAGGAGAGGCTGAGGGATCTGGGGTTGCTCAGCCTGGAGACAGGAGACTCAGGAGGGACCTTATCCTCTCTACAAGTACTTGAAGGGAAGTTGTAGTCAGGTGGGGGTCAGGCTCTTCTCCTAGGCAGCTTGTGACAAGATGAGAGAGCGTGAGCTAAAGGTGTGCCAGGGGAGGTTTAGGATGGATGTTAGGAAGCACTTCGTCGTGGAGAGGGTAATTAGACACTGGAAAGGACTGCCCAGGGAGGTGGAGTCACTGTCCACAACCCCCCTGGGCAGCCTGTTCCAGTGCTCTGTCACCCTCACTGTAAAGAAGTTTCTCCTCATGTTGAGGTGAAATCTTTTAGGTTCTAGTTTGAACCCACTGTTCCTTGTCTTATCACTGTGAACCACCAAAAAGAGCCTGGCCCCCTCCACTTGACACCCACCCCTCAGATATTTATACACATTGATCAGATCCCCTCTCAGTCTTCTCTTCTCAAGACTAAATATCCCCAGGGCTCTCAGTCTGTCTTCACAGGGGAGATGCTGCAGTCCCCTAATCATCCTCATGGCTGCTAAGGAAAGACTGGATGTGGCACCTAGTGACATGGTCTAGGCAATGTGGTGGTGATAGATTATAGACTGGACTTGACGATCTCAGAAGTCTATTCCAGCCTCAGTAATTCTGTGATTCTATGATCTCTAGAGGTCCCTTCCAACCCCTAACATTCTGTGATTCTGTGATCAGCCCTGGCTCCTAAAATGCTGTCCTGCAGGTACACATTCTGTTTTAAACATTACATCTTTGCAACTTAGACTACTTGATTCTGTCTGATCAAACCCTAAGAGCAACAGCAACGAACAAGCTTTCCTCTAAGATGCTCTGTTGGCTACATCAGATGTATTTGCTGTCAGCAAAGGTTATATTTGCACATAAGTCTATGACAGATTGCAAGTTTATTAACTTCAAGTGAGTTTTCAAGCTGCTGGGTGGAGGGGTTTTTTGTTGGGTCGTTACGTTTTTTCGTGGAGTTTTGGGTTGTGTTTTTTTTTCATGTCAGTGTTCCCTCTCCCCTCCTCCTCCCCCCAAGATGTGGGTTACTTGACAAATTGGAGTTAAGTTATCTTAGGTCAATGTAACTGTAAGTTAAACTAATGAAGTGTATGTCTATGAGTGATGTCTGATTAGTTTAATACAGTTAGTGCTGGACAGCTTGGGCTGCTGACCTTGAAGGAACACAGATACCATTGCCATGCGTTGGAGGATGTGGTTGTGATACAAGACAAATTTACATAACAGTTTGTCATCTAAACTCCTCCAAAACAAAATTGTTGCAAAATGAAAGCAATAGGAAACCAAAGCTAAATGCCTCACGCTAGAAACACCAGGGAAAATTAATTATAACATTTGGCTTGGGATGGTAGCTTATTTGAAATGCAAGCCAGAAGCAGGCACAGAAAAGGTGTGCATTTATATAGCATGCTTTCCAAAAAGGATTAGACATTGTTTTGGGTAACACTGTTCAAATACAGCCTTCTGTAGCACAAGATCTACTCTTGCTAAATCACAGTCCTTCCCCAGCTGACTACATCTACTTGCTCCGGTAACAAACGCTAGGCTTGGTTCTGAGCTGTATCCAGAGAGCACATCATTCAGGTGTGCTCAGTGTCCTGCTGAGGTTCATCCTGTGGCTGAAAAGCAGCTAAAACATCCCCTTGCACTACCAGTCTCTCTCCATGAAGGTACAAAATCAGCTGAATGCTCATTTCCTACCCATGCCACGTTGCTGTGCTGCATGCCCTGAGCAGAGCAGGCACCTCACGTCACTGCTCACGACAATCACCTCACCACATCTCAACTGATCAGGTAGGCCAGGCAACAGCACTGGGTTTAAAGACAGTTTGGTTCTGGAGTGACTGATTCTCACTGCACGATAGCTATCTGTTGACCTAAACAGTCAGCTTTTATCAGTCCAGGTTCTAGCTGATAGAAGTTTGCCACTTACATAACTGCATAATTGACACCCACAGTTGCTGGCACATGACAGAACTGGACCATTATTAAGATAAAGCTGCTTCCTTAATCCTCAGGTCAGTCTGAGCAGCACTCTCTGATAAATCAGACTTGCTAATAGATACAGCACAGGGTAAGTGAGGAAGCTTGCAGTGTTCACATCTGTGCCATCTCTCAACCTAATCTATGAGGAACAGTTTAAACCTTTCAGTGTTACTCAATTCATTTGATAATCTCAGATTAAGAGGTACAGCTACATTTACACACAAACAGGTATCCATATGCTTCTGCTCTTAGAGACTCAAGGACTAACAGTGCAAGACAGAATAGCCTGAGAAACCCTAAAACACAGTAGCAATTTCCCAGTTATACCCCAAGAAGATAATGCAAGAATTAAAACTTGCCCTGTCCGTTGCAAGTCTCCATTGGCTTGCAAATACACCCTTGGCATGCACATAACCAAAGATTCAGCTCCAGAGCCCTTCTTGGAGGCCTCTCTGTAATTTGAGCTGAGAAATCCCTCCCTTCCCAGGTTACCTGTAATTGGTGCTTGCTGGCACTGTTTGCATGAAATAAAGAGCAGCAGTCCGTGCTTTCCAATGCCACTTCTTGGCAGGCAGTGTACAGAGGACACAGTCATCTCGTAGCTCTTCTTGGAGAAGATCCATCAGCTGTTTGTGGGAGCCACCATAAAAGGCTTCTATGAGAAGCACACTCATTTTTTTTTTTTTTTGCAAGCACTTCAGAACTGGTTAGATTCTGAAAACGAGGACAGAGAAATATTTCAGTTTAGAAATAAATTTATTTATTTTAAAGAAAACCATATTGGGAAAAAAAAAGCATAAACATATTGCAAGGCCTTCCAGAGCCTTCCTTTCTCACGTGACATTAATCCTTCCCGTTATATTAATGTGCTTATTTCAGAAAAGGCTACTTAGCTATTATGATGACAAAAATTATCACACCTATTACTTTCAACCATTGAAAGATACCATTTGTAGTTGTAAAATGAATCAAATTAAACAAAACAAACACCACACTGTATTTTGAATTTAGTTTTTGTTTTGTCTTCAATCAGGTATTAAAAGCTGTTTTACTTCACACACTCACTCTGATTCTCCTATAGGTTTAGAAGTGTTTTATTCATTTTTACATAGGTTTTCCCCTTTTTCCTAGTTATAAACTAAAGAAAAATCCAAACACACTCAAACCCCCAAAAGTTGCTAACAACAGTAATTTGGGTGACTGAAACCCAGAGAGGAGCGTGGGGAGATGCAGTCCAAGCATGCCCTCAGGACTCTCTTATGAATCACCAGGAGACCACCACCCATCAATACACTTGGACCCTGCAAGAGATTTAAACCATGTTCTATCTGCATTCCAAAATGTCTGGGAAGAGGACAGCAGGCTTAAGGTAGCTCTCAGATGAGCAGCCCCAAGTTGCTCACAAACAGGATGCAAACCACACTGCCCAGAGTGAAAGGAAAGATGAAAACCCTGTGACTATTGCTCATCTCCTTCGTGAGTCATGGACCTGGGGTACTGAAAAGCTGCTATTCAGATGCTTTGAGCACAACAATCACATGCAAAAGACGAAAACAAAATGAAAACAAAACCCTGAAAGGTATCCACCATCCATGACTGCCCCTCTGATGGCTTCTTTCTCAACATATCCTAAAACCAGAGGATTTTCCATTAGATGTATTTGCTCAGGCTTCATGTTTGATGCTGTCTGTTGCACATCCATTTCCTGACCTGCAATTTCTAGTGGTTTCAGACTCTAATCCTTATCTTCTCAAAGCTAATGCTGACAAGAAGTGAGAATTCAACACAGAACTACATACTCTCCACAAAATCTCAACCATCATCTCACCCTTGAAATCTAGTTAAAGTTAAAAAATTAGGTATTCTGTAATCAGAGGGTAGAAAGCAAGCAAAACCCAAAGCAACTTACAAGGGCACTCTACCTACCAAAAGATCAACTAGCCAGCAACAAAAATTCAAACACTGAATAAATGTAATTGAGAGACAGAAATATAAGAAACCTCTAGGGAGTTCTGATTCATCAGCCCCTCTGCTCTGCTGTCCTGAGACCCCACCTGCAGCACTGCATCCACTTCAGGTGCCCCCAACAGAAGAGGGACATGGAGCTGCTGGAACGGGTTCAGAGGAGGACACAAAGATGATCCAAGGGCTGGAGAACCTTCCCTATGGGTACAGGCTGGGAGAATTGGGGCTGTTCAGTCCAGAGAAGAGAAGGCTCTGGGGAGACCTTACAGTGACATTCCAGTAATTGCAGCCAACAAGGGCTTGTAGTGATAGGATGAAAGGGAATGGATTGAAGGTTGTAGAGGGCAGATTTAAACTGGAGATCAGGAAGAAGTTCTTTAGAGTGAGGGTGGTGAGACACTGGAACAGGTTGCCCAGGGAGGTTGTGGATAACTCCCTGGAGGTGTTCAAGGCCAGGTTGGATGAGGCCTTGAGCAACCTGGGCTGGTGGGAGGTGTCCCTGCCCAAGGCAAGAGAGTTGGAACTGGATGATCTTGAAGGCCCCCCCTTCCAAACCAAACCATTCTATGAACGGTGCAAGCTGAAGTGGTGATGTAGATCTCTGGGGTCATTAGAGATCACACAACTACAGAAAAAGTATTCTGTGCTCTGACTTCCTTGCCATAAGCCAGCCTGGATCTGGGTTATAATCTGCTCTATTATTCCCACACTGTTTCAAATAAATTGGTGTGTTTTTTTAACAAATATGTTTCTTTCAAAAGAAAAATGATCACCTTCTGGAAGCAAAGACTTCCCTCCCTGTTGGAATCACAGAACCATTCAGGTTAGAAAAGACCCTCAGGATCACCAAGTTCAACAAGAACCCTACTCTATGAGATTCATCCCTAAACCATACCCTCAAGCACCACATCCCAAACCACCTTTAAACACATCCAGGGATGGTGACTCCACCACCTCCCTGGGCAGCACATTCCAATCCCTGACTACTCTCGCTGGGAAAAAAATACTTCCTAATGTCCAGTCTAAACCTACCCAGTTGTAGCTTGAGGCCATTCCCTCTTGTTCTATCACTAATTACCTGTGAGTGGAGACCAGCACCAACCTCTCTACAATGTCCTTCCAGGTAGTCATAGAGAGGAATGAGGTCTCCCTTCATCCTCCTCTTTTCCAAACTAAACAGCCCCCAAAAGAGCTTGCTTCTTTTCAGGTAGCAAAGCAGACTCTGATCTCTTTCCCACTGACCTAATTTCAAAAGAATCACACTTTGGAGATCCCTGACTTGCCTGAATTTACAATGTTGCAACCGAAATCAAACTCTCTCCTCCGAAGCCCTTTTGGAGGCTGCAGGGCATTAACTGCTATGAGAACACAAGCTGTGGTTTGGAATCTGCACTAAAGATTCACCTGAGGAGCCATTTGTAATTAATCATGCCACCCTTGTCATCAAATGGTGCTGAAAATCCAGCTCAACAAGGAAGGACTAGAGGGAAAGACGTTTCTAAATTGAGGCTCAAAAAGGAGAGGGTAGGTGAAAAGTTAGGAAGTGCCACTGAGTCATTTACAACTCATTAGCAGTTTCAGCAATAAATTAGCTCATGAAATATCTGATCAAATTGCACTTCATCAGACTAGTTCTGAAACTGGGTTTATCACTAGGTTTATCTGAATCCACAGCGTGCTCCTTGGGTTTATTTTGCACCACTTTTCACTGCTACCTGCCTTATGGGGACAGAGAATGACTGTACAAGCTGATGGCAAGAGACTTTCAGTTCTCAGGTTGTCTTCACGCTTAAGGATCCTGACATTTAGCTTCTTCTGCATTTATCCTACCTCCAGGTCTATTAGTAAAAAAGTGTTATGCAAATATTACATAAACATTGCCATACAACAAAGTCCCTTTGGCTGTTTACACTGGGAAGCTGGGCTGAAGTCATGGATGCATCGTGGAGAGGGTGTTAGATGGCTCCTGCTCCGCAGTTCTCCATGATAACACTCACAGGCCCCACGGCAGCAGCACACAAGGGTGAAGATCAGCAGTGACACATTATTCAGAGACAATCTGAAGCTCAAAGGCTTTCTTACAAATCTCTCACTCCCCCAAAGAAACTTAGGTGCTGCTCACTAGAACTCTCACTAGCAGCTGTAAGATTCTGGTGTTCTATGATCTTTACACATTAGAAGCAATATGCATCAAAATCAATACAGATAAAACGTTCTCTAAGGAGCAGCATATGGCACACTTTGGTCTTCATAGAACAGCTTAGGTTGGAAAAGACCTTAGAGGTCATCTGCTCCAACATCCCACCATGGGCAGGGACACCTCTGAACTGGAATCAGCTGCTCAGGGCCTCATCCAGCCTGGCCTTGAACATCCCCAGGGAGGAGGCAGCCACAGCCTCCCTGAGCAGCCTGTTCCAGAGTCTCACCACCCTCCTACTGAAGAACTTTTCTCAGCTCCAGTCTAACCCTGCTCTCCCTCAGCTTCAAACCATTCCCCCTTGGCCTGTCTCTAGACACCCTCAGGGAGAAGTCCCTCTGCATCCTTCCTGTAGGATCCCTTCAGGTCCTGGCAGGCAGCTCTAAGGTCCCCCTGGAGCCTTCTCTTCTCCAGGCTGAACACCCCCAGCTCCCTCAGCCTCTCCTCATAGCAGAGGTGCTCCAGCCAGGGCTTGTGGCCCTAATTTCTGGTCTCACTTTATTGTTTTGTTGGGTTGGGATTTGGGTTTTCTTTTTGCTGGTTTTTGTTTGGTTGTTTTTTTCCCCCACAGGATACTCCCTAAATATGAAATTACTACAGAATAATGGCAACAGAATATATGTCACATCAGCTTCAGGGGCTGACTAAGCTGGAGCAATGAAAAAGTCAATAAATCTTCTAGGCTTAAAAAGATACCCTGATAAAGCAAAGGAAATTATATATACATAACTAGTAATTTCTTGTATTTAAAAAGACACAAAGGATGTAGGACAGAGTCATTTTACCTCATATTTCACCCAGATGACTTCCAGTTTTGTTCACATAGGAAAATAACATCTATTATTTTTGCTTTATTTCCCCTGACCTAGCCAAGTTAAGGTAAATATGTACCATAGGCTCCTCTGAGGTCTCAAAAAGACACAGCTGATAAATGGCCTGAGAACATTCACCCTATCTGATGGAATGCAATCCTCAATTAAATATAAATCACTCCAGGTACTCTTTTCCCCATTTCAAAGAAAACAACAAATATTAGAAAAACAGAGCTGCTTCCCCTTTCTCATTACAGTGCTTCCTCTCTGGAGCCAGCAATCCTGGGTGTTCCTCCAGCAGCTCAAGCCCAGCCACAGGGCTGCAGCAACCCATGCTCTGAAATGGGCTCCTCTGCCCAGCCTGTGTGCAGCAGCACATTCTCCTGCTCAGACATTCATAAGAAACTAGCTAAAGTAAAATAAAATTCAAACAAAACAAAAAAATCCTTCTAAGTGGTAAGAGAGTCAAAATCATTGTGACTAATACAGAGGCCTTACTCATGCAACAGCATCCAGGCTTGTACCAGCAGTAGTGTGGCCAGCAGCACCAGGGCAGCGGTTGTCCCACTGGGGAGGCTGCACCTTGAATACTGGGGCTCAGTTTTGGACCCCCTCTCTAGAACATTTTGGTGCTAGAACACATCCAAAGAAGAACAATGAGGCTGGTGAAGGGTCTAGAGCACAACTACTATGAGGAGTGGCCGAAGGAGCTGGGGTTATATACCCTGAAGAAGGCTCAGGGGAGACCTGCTTGCTCTTTACAACCCCCTGAAAGGAGGTTGGAGTGAGGTGGGGTTCTGTCTCTTCTCCCAAGTGACACAAGATAGGACAAAAAGAAATGGCCTCGAGCTCTGCCAGGGGATGTTTCGGTTGGACATTAGGAAAAATGTCTTCCTTGAAAGCCTAGAACAGGATGCCCTGGAAAGTGGTGAAGTCAGCATCTCTGGAGGAATTAAGAGTGTAGATGTGGTGCTCAGGGACATGGTTTGGTGGCAACCTGGCAGTGCTAGTTCAGGGTTGGACTTGACCATCAAGGTCTCTCCTAACCAAAATAATTCTCTGCTTCTATATCGAAATATCACGAAATTTAGGTAGGTGCTGTCTCAAAGCCACCTCACAGTGACATTCATGCAGGGCTCTTTAGCATTTGCTTCAGCTCTACTGCACAGTGAGCACACTGTAGAAGAATGGCAAGTGAAGGAATTCTTAAGTGGTCCATTGCTGTTTGAACCAAGAATTCTCCTTCAGAAGAAATTCTAAGTACTGCACAGAATAATAAATAAATATTTACTCTACTGGCACCTAAGAACTGACTGTTCAACAAGCCTCCAAAACTATGGCTGCTCTTAGAAGTCCAAGTGAATGCAAACTGCAGGATTTTTCTTGAGCAGCCTAGGCAGAGGAAACTCACCCTTTTGCATCATTTCTCAAAGCCCTTGCATTCACTCTGTCCTAGGAACTGAAGTGGGGTTTCTCAAACATCAGCAAGCCACACTTAGCTCTGTGCATTGGCATCTTCAGACAACATAGATTACAGCTCATGTTTAAGTATCTGTCCAACAGGAGAGCTGAGCACCAATCCAAAGGCAAAGGGCTGATTGTTGGTCTATTGCCTAGGTAGGGAGCTGCCATCAGTGACAGGAAGCAAGGTGCATGGTTTCAGTAATGATTGCTTTAACGGTCGCAGTCCCACACGTATGAGAAATTTATTCCACCACCATATCCAGAGCAGTGGTTGGGTGTCTTCTAAGTCAGCCAACTACCAAACCCATCAAGTAGGCACTATGGAGGTCACTATACAGATAACCTTTGATGATTTCAGATAAGCACAGAGTAACACCTAACATAGGCAAACACTGCTCATCTTCCACATTCCGACCAATGGGAATTTCCAAAGGACCCTAAGAGAGTCTCCACCTTTCCTCCCCTGCCCCCTCTCCTTTCCAGCCCCACGACATGCACTCATTTAAGGTGTGGATGTGGTGTATCCACACACACAAACCTAGACTGAAAAAGCCTGCATTCCCCTCCCACTCACCACAGTGACTCATCAAAAGCCCAGAGCTGCACCTTAAACACAAGCACATTTCAATAGCAAATATTTCACTCAGGTTTAGATCACCCAAAAGTACCAGCTGGAAGGTTTGTCATTGCTAAACTGTATGAGAGCACAAGCAAAAATGCCACTTCACTTCCCTTTTAGACACATCAACAGGACAAAGCAAGACATTCACTGCTGCTTCTGAGGGTGCAGAACCCAAAATCATTCACCTTGATTTGGATGTCTTCAACAGCACACAGCCCAGCAGGTCTAGAGAGGTGATTCTCCCCCTCTACTCTGCTCTGGTGAGACTCCACCTGGAGTACTGCATCCAGGTCTGGAGCCTGGAAGGATCTGGACATGCTGGAAGGTGTCCAGAGAAGGGTCACCAGGATGATCAGAGGGCTGGAGCTGCTCTGCTATGAGGACAGACTGGAAGAGTTGGGGCTGTTCAGTCTGGAGAAGAGAAGGCTCTGAGGTGACATTCTTGTGGCCTTCCAGGATCTGAAGGGGGCTACAAGAAAGCTGGGGAGGGACTTTTTAGGCTATCAGATAGTGATAGAACTGGGGGGAATGGAATAAAGCTGGAAGTGGGGAGATTCAGGCTGGATGTGAGGAAGAAGTTCTTCCCCATGAGAGTGGTGAGAGCCTGGAATGGGTTGTCCAGGGAGGTGGTTGAGGCCCCATCCCTGGAAGTGTTTAAGGCCAGACTGGATGAGCCTCTGGCCAGCCTGATCTAGTGTGAGGTGTCCCTGCCCACGGCAGGGGGGTTGGAACTGGATGATCCTTGTGGTCCCTTACAACCCTGACTGATTCTTTGATTCACCTCCCCCTCTACTCTTCCCTGGTGAGATCACACCTGGAATACTGTGTCCAGTTTTGAGCTCCCCAGCTCAAGAGAGACAGGGATCTGCTGGAGAGAATCCAATGGAGAGCCACAAGGATGATGAAGGGACTTGAACATCTCTCCTACAAAGAAAGGCTGAGAGCCCTGGGGCTGTGTAGTCTGGAGAGGAGAAGGCTGAGAGGGGATCTGTTGAATGTCCATAAACAGCTGAGGGGTGGGTGTCAGGATGAAGGTGCCAGGCTCTGTTTGGTGGTGCCCAGTGACAGGGCAAGGAACGAGGGTACAAGCTGGAACCCAGGAGGTTCCACCTCACCATGAGGAGGCACTTCTGTATGGTGAGGGTGACAGAGCCCTGAAGCAGGCTGCCCAGAGAGGTTGTAGAATCTCCTTCTCTGGAGACTTTCCAAACCCACCTGGATGTGTTCCTGTGTTGGTTCGAATGGGATCTCAAGAGATCCTCTACTCCAACCTCCCCACCATGGGCTGGGACACCTTCCACTAGATCAGGTTGCTCAAGGCCTCATCCAACCTGGCCTTGAACATCCCCAGGGAGCAGGCATCCGCAACCTCCCTGGTCAGCCTATTCCAGAGCCTCATCAACTTTGTGCCCAAAGAACTTCTTCCTCAGCTTCAGTCTAACCCTGCTCTGCCTCAACTTCAAACCATTCCCCCTTGTCCTGTATCTAGACACCCTAAGGGAAAGTTTCTCTGCAGCCTTCCTGGAGGATGCCTTCAGGTATTGGAAGGCAGCTCTAAGGTTCCTCCTGGAGTCTCCTCCAGACTGAACACCCCCAGCTCCCTCAGCCTATCTTCACACAGAGGTACTCCAGCCCTTGGATCATCTTTGTGGCCCTCTCTGGACTCACTCCAACAGCTCTGTGTCCCACAGGTATTAATTCAGAGACTGACAACAGACACTAATGGCTGCTTTTGGAGCTTTCACATTTCAAACATAACATGCTGTGAGATCTGCACATTACCCCATGAATGCTAAATAAACAATACTGCCATCAATCCTCATGAAAAAGTTGGTAATGCATATGCAGAGCATGCAGTTTCAAACTCAGTCTTTAAATTGCTTTATTATTTTATCTAGGTAAAGGCACTAATGACCATCATATCTTGCTGTAAATTAAATTTGGAGTTTTTTTCAGCTATAGAAAAGCAAAAACAATCAATCATTAGAATTTTCTTTTCACCCTTTTTCCTGACATAGTCTAAGATTATAAAGAGAGGATTCTGCCCCTTGACTGTGCTCTGCTGAGGCCCCATCTCCAATAGTATGTCCAGTTCTGGTGTTCGCAGCAGCAGAAGGACACAGAGCTCTTGGAGTGAGTCCAGAGGAGGCCACAAAGATGATCCAAGGGCTGGAGTACCTCTGTGTGAAGATAGGCTGAGGGAGCTGGGGGTGTTCAGCCTGGAGAAGAGAAGACTCCAGGGGGGCCTTAGAGATGCCTTCCAATACCTGAAGGGATCCTAGAGGAAGGCTACAGACAAACTTTCCCTTAGGGTGTCTAGATACAGGACAAGGGGGAATGGTTTGAAGCTGAGGGAGAGCAGGGTTAGACTGGAGCTGAGGAAGAAGTTCTTTGGGCACAAGGTTGATGAGACTCTGGAACAGGCTGCCCAGGGAGGTTGTGAATGCCTCCTCCGTAGGGATGTTCAAGGCCAGGCTGGATGAAGCCTTGAGCAACCTGATCTAGTGGAAGGTGTCCCAGCTCACAGCAGGGGGAGCTGGAACTGGATGATCTTTAGGGTCCCTGCCAACCCAATCCATTCTTAAAAGTACAGATCTAACATGAAAGCACAACCTTATAGAACCAAGTTAGGAACTGTATTTGATAGAAACTTCGTGATCCTGATTTAACAGCTAATTATAAGCTCCCATTTGCCAGCTAATTCAAAGGGCTGGAACGATGACAACTTGCTTGAACAGAGACTGTTATTGTTGGTTAATGCTATATTGGTTTCATCCAACTTATTTGGCCTGGGTTTACAGTGCTTGAAGGACCAAACCAGTTTACAAGACACATCCTTTGCACTGCTGTACCTAGTCCTGCAAATTTGGTGATATTGATGATCCTAAAGGTGACATTAGGTTTAAATAGATGAAGGGGACTCCATTTAGAATATTTCCAAGTGGAAAGGGAACTAATAGGTGTAGTAATGGGAGATGTGGTACTATTTTTAAACTTGACAGAAGACATATTAGTTGCTAGTTCCCTATTACAGAAAAAGCACCAGTCTGGTAATAATGGGCTGGCATTTTGAAATTCCTCCCATTTATTAGGAAGATGATGAGAAATGTGCTCCCCACACTCTGGGCTTCAGACCAGTTTCTATATGGAATGGCAAGCATTACAACCTGCACTCACAGCCAGGTTAAAAATGTCTGTATGAACTTGACAAAACTGACTTTTCCATGTTTTAACTAATTCCATCTGAAAGATTTAGTCTATAGCTCATGTTAGCTACTTGACTAAAACACAAAACACTTATTAGGAACCATCATTAATTGCTTTGTGAAGTAACAAAAAGACTCCGAATGGGGTTGGTTGGTTTGTTACAGCAAGTTTAAACCAGTAAAGTCTTAAATAATGAAGAACAAATCATTATCATAGAATGACTCAGGTTGGAAGTGACCTCAGAGATCATCTACTCCAACCTCCCCATGACAGGCATGGACACCTCTCAACTAGATTCAGCTGCTCATCCAACCTGGCCTTCAGGTCGAACCCCCAGGCTGAAGACATCCACAACCTCCCTGGGCAGCCTATTTGAGAGTCTCACCAACCTCATGCTCAAAGAACTTCCACTAGATCAGGTTGCTCAAGGCCTCATCCAACCTGGCCTTGAACATCCCCAGGGAAGAGGTGTCCACAGCCTCCCTGGGCAGCCTATTCCAGAGTCTCATCAAACTTGTGCTCAAAGAACTTCTTCCTCAGCTTCAGTCTAACCCTGCTCTCCCTCAACTTCAAACCATTCCCCCTTGTCCTTGTCTCCAGTCGCCCTCAGGAAAAGTCTTTCTGCAGCCTTCCTGCAGGATCCCCTTCAGGTACTGGCAGGCAGCTCTAAGGTTCCCCTGGAGTCTTCTGCAGGCTGAACGCCCCCAGCTCCCTCAGCCTGGCCTCACAGCAGAGGTACTGCAGCTCTTGGATCATCTT
This sequence comes from Indicator indicator, assembly GCF_027791375.1. Classification (NCBI taxonomy): domain Eukaryota; kingdom Metazoa; phylum Chordata; class Aves; order Piciformes; family Indicatoridae; genus Indicator; species Indicator indicator. The sequence goes on along the minus strand of NC_072014.1, from coordinate 41,959,908 downwards.
TGTGGCCCTCTCTGGACTTGCTCCAACAGCTCTGTGTCCTTCTTATGCTGGGCATACTACAACTGGACAAAGTATACAAAGCAGGATCTCAGCAGAGCAGAGTCAAAGGGCAGAACCACCTCTCTTGCTCTGCTGGCTACACCCAGGATAAAATTTGCCTTCTAGGTTGCCACAGCATGGAAATTTGGGATTCAGCACTTAAATCCCTCCCCTCTTGTACAAAAGCTGAAATTACAACAGTTAATGGAAACATTAATTTAAACATTAGGTTGGGTAGGCTGAGATGTGTGGCAGCAACTTTTGAGTGGGCACAAGCCAGATTTATTTTCCAGTCAGAAAGTACCCATTTGAATATGGGATGAAAGGTTCTGCATCTTCAGTCACACCTCGAGTTAATAAAAGAAGATGGGATGAGATCTACTGTCAAACCAAGCTCAGCTGTGAAATCCAGGAGGAGACCTACACAGAGGAATGTTATTGAGGGTCACAGATTGCACATGACTGTAAGGTTGCTTCAGGATGAAATTCAGTCACTATGGAAAATGGACTCCAAAACGGATGTCAGAAGTAGAATTCATCTAAAGGCCTGGAACACAAGCAATCTGAAATGATAATCACAAGGGTTTTCCCAGGCTAAAAAACCCTGCACTAAGTGAAGGCAATAAATTGAGTTTTCATTTATTTCTAGGAATCAAACTTTAAGTCTTAAATGCCTACAGTAGTTTAGATATGATGGCCTTGAGATTCATAAAGTAACCAAGGCTGCAAAGTCACCTGCACGAAAACATGCTTAATTTTTATCTGTTAAGTACTAGAGTTTGACAGATGAAATAATTTCTGGTCTTCCACTTGCCCAACTCTTCTCAGGGGAGCTAAACCAATGCCTCACAGCCTGAATCCCCAGGAACAGAAATTCATCATTCACTTCTGTCCAGTCAGCAGCAGTTTATCTCCAGAGTAAACATCACACAACATTCAATGAGGACTTTACATGCCACTAAACATATTTTCCCATTTTAAGCACCTTTACATCCTATTACCAACTTGACATACAGATCTGCTCTCCACATCAATTTATAAACCAAACACCACAAGAGATGCCAATTTGATTTAGTGATGCTGCATCATGTTTCCTGCAAACAATTTCCCTGTAAAGGTTTGACTAAGCCTTTTGAAAGGGGCAGCAGCGTTACCAAAGGCTGCAGAGAGGGGCCTCAGCACTTTCTGACAGCTCACTGCAAGTGCTCCCCAACATCTGCAGGTGTTCAAGGCCAGGGTGCATGACACCTCAAGCAACCTAGTCTAGTGGAAGGTGTCCCTGCCCATGGCAGAGGGGGCTGAAACTAGTTGATCTTTAAGGTCCCTTTTAGCACAAACTGTTCTATGATTCTCTCTGCTGACTCAGTAACAGCAAGTCATAGAATCACAGAATGGCTTGGGTTGGACCTTAGGGGGGATCTACTCTAACCTCTCAACTAGACTCAGCTGCTCAAGCCCTCATCCAACCTGGCCTTCAACATCCCCAGGCAGGAGGCAGCCACAGCCTTCCTGGGCAGCCTGTGCCAGAGTCTCACCACCGTCCTACTTAAGAACTTCTTCCTAAGATCCAGTCAGAACCTACTCTCATACAGCTTCAAACCATTGCCCCTTGGCCTGTCTCTAGACACCCTCAGCAAAAGTCCCTCTGCAGCCTTCCTGGAGGATCCTCTTCAGGTACTGGCAGGCAGCTCTAAGGTTCCCCTTGGAGTCTTCTCTTCTCCAGGCTGAACACCTCCAGCTCCCTCAGGCTGTCCTCATAGTAGAGGTGCTCCAGCCCTTGGATCATCTTTGTGGCCTTCCTCTGGACCCTCTCCAACAGCTCTGCTGTCCTTCTTATGCTGGGGACACCAGAACTAGATGTGGTATTTGAGGTGGGATTCAGCCACTTGTTTCCATTCTGCTGCCTGCAGAGCCTGCAAAGTACTTCAAATCCTTCTTAAAGCAATAAAAGTGATAAAATAAAAGCATATTCATACATTTTATTTCACTTTGCAAGTATGACAAAGTTGAAGAGTCTACCTCCTCCACTGGGAGGTGTCTCTGGATACCCACAACATAGGAAGCTGAAAAATACTGGCATGAGTTAAAGCAAGATGCTTGTTATCATCTGTCAACTGAAATGGTGAGCATCTCAGGAACTACTTTCCCTCCCCTACCCCATGAATAAAAGCCTCAACCAAGCATCTCCCAACAATCTGTTTGGGAAGGTTATCTTGGTTGTCTGGTAAACAAGTTTAGGATCTGAGCTGATATTTGAAAAACAGATATAGCAAAAAAGAAGAAATATGAATGTCTGGGGGAGACCCTAACAGACATGAGAGGAGCATGGCCCTTTTTAACACCATCACAGATAACAGCAAGGCAAGGACAGGCACAGAGGACATGAAGACGTAAATTTTTTTCCTTGAAGATTATCAGATGGTTGATATTGGAGAAGAACCATCAAAATCACCACCATCAGAAGGTACGTGCCTTCAAAATCTCTCCTTTTGTTGCATGTAACAAAAGCTGCTTCTAGCACATGATCTGCACTCTGGGCTCTATAAAAAGAGTTTAAAAAGCCACTTTTTTTTTAATATAATTTTTCTTCATTATGAATCACAAATATTAGTAAAACTCACTTAGGATTTCAGCTTCAGATTCATTTCAGCTTGAGAATGGCTTCCCCACCTACCTAAAAATAAAATCATCTGAAAAGCATTTACCGTGCCTGAAACCACTGGCCGTGCTCATAAATCCTTCCTCCTAAAACCTGAAAACTCTTATCAAAATCAAACATCCTGTTCAACAAAAACAAAATGATGCTGTCAGTCATCAGCTACTTCAATAGGAAACAGCAGAGAACCTGCAGTGCAGAATCTACCATGCTCCTCCTGCAATCTGGTACACAACCTTCAGGACTTCAGCTTAAGAACCATTTCAGCTTGAGCACGGCTTCTCCATCCATCTGAAAACAAAATCATCTGAAAAGCATTTACCCTGCCTGAATCAACTGGCCATGCTCATAAAAACTTTCTCCTAAAATCTGAAAACTCTTTGCACTTTTGGGCTCCCCAGTTCAAGAGAGACAAGGATCTGCTGGAGAGAGTCCAACAGAGAGCTACAAGGATGACTAGGGGACTTGAACATCTCTGCTGTGAAGAAAGGCTGAGAGCCCTGGGGCTGGAGAAGAGAAGGCTGAGAGGGGATCTGATCAATGTCTATAAATATCTGAGGGGTGGGTGTCAGGATGAAGGTGCCAAGCTCTTTTTGGTGGCACCGAGTGACAGAATAAGGAGCAATGAGCACAAGGTAGAACCCAGGAGGTTCCACCTCAACATGAGGAGACTTCTCTGTGGTGAGGCTGACAATGCCCTGGAACAGGCTGCCCAGAGAGGTTGTGGAGTCTCCTTTTCTGGAGATTTTCAAAACCCACCTGGGTGCATTCCTGCACAACCTGTCCTGGGTGATCCTGCTCTGGCAGGGGAGCTGGACTGGATGATCTCTGGAGGTCCCTTCCAACCCCTACCATTCTGTGATTAAGTATGGTTTATAATAGCCACAACTACCAGGCTGCAGAGCAAAACATCTTCAGAGCAGAGCTCAGAGCTGAAAAACCTATTTTAAGGTCATTACCGGAAGCTCCTAACTATTTCAAGTTTAGCTGGCCATCAGTAGGTGCTCTTCCTGACACTGCTGACATGATGAAATGCCAGGAGTACCATTACAAGCCAAGCTGAAAAACCATTCACACCTCAGGCACGCAAGGTCTGTGCTTAATATTCCTACTTCTTCATTTCAAAGAGACAGAGATCACAAGTTTCACCAGCACGTTAAAGATCTGTTCTGACTCATAGTAAAGACTTCAGTTTTTCTGGCCATTGGGAAATTTTTGGCAATACCATCAGTTAAGCATTCACAGCAGCCACAAGCAGGTCTTGGAGGCCTGAAGAACAGCAGCATATGGACAGCTTGGAAACACCTCTAACAGCAAGGCAGTGCTTATCTCAGGGAGTCTTCTGCTTGCAATCAGAATCACACAGAATCACAGCACGGAAGGGGGTCAGCAGGAACCTCTGGAGATCTATTCCAACCTCCCTGCTAAAACAGGCTCACCCAGAGCAGGGTGCACAAAATTGTACCCAGATGGGTTTTGAACTTCTCCAGAGAAGGAGAATCCACAACCTCCCTGTGTAGCCTGCTCCAATGCTCCAACACCCTCAAAGCATGGAATTTTTACCATGTTTACGTGGAACCTCCTAGGGTCCAGCTTGTGCCCACTGCCCCTTGTCCTATCACAGCACTAACAAGACCCTGGCCCCATCCTCTTGACCCTTTAGATATTAATCAGCATTGAGAATCACTCTACTCTTCCCCAGCCTAAACAACCCCAGGTTTCTTAGCCTTTCCTCCTTACAGCAATGCTTCAGTTCCCTCATCACATTTGTAGCCTCCACTGGACTCTCTCCAGTAATTCCTCATCTCTCTTGAACTGGGAAGCCCAGAGCTAGACACAGTGCTCTAGATGTGAACTCAGATCAGACTCAAAGCAATACTACAGCTAAACCCTTTGATATTACTTTCATTGGGTTGTGTTGTTTTTTTTTTTTTTCATATACAAGAGAACCATGGTGCTTAAGACACTGAGAATCCACACCAGGTACTCATCAGGTCTCAAGTTCCTCTATGATCCAAGGAAGTTAGCGCACCTTTATTCAGCAGTCACAGCAGAAAATAAAGCTGCTACATTTTGTGCAGGGGTGGTGGCTTTGGCACCACTGTACTTCGTTGGTTTTAGGGAGGAAAGAACCAACAACAATAAAAAAACCCAACCCAAACAACAACAAAAAATAACAACCACCAAACTCAGGCAAATAAGTGCTTTGTTTTCAGAAATAACAGCAAATATTCAGTTATTTGTGTTGAGAGTTTAAAAACAATCATTTTCATAGCATGCATTCAGAATGTAAGAGGGTCTTATCTTATTTAAGGGTAAATAATTCAGATTCTGACTCTTTCCAGATCTATGTTTCCATCCCTCTTCAAGCAGAGGTTGATCCCACAAAGATTAGCTGTAGATACTGAAGGTGCTACATGAAAATGGTTTAGCCCCATATGGGAAGCAGAAGTATCTCTGAAGACAATTCACCCTCTCAGTTCGAATATTGAAGATAAGATATAAATAAGAGAGAGTGGGGAAGAGGGAAGAGTAAGCTGCCTCCAGCAAATATATGCAGTGGAAAACACAGACAGGATACCCAAACTGAGCAGCACCAATAAATGCCTGGAGAAAAGGAGTTGTTTCCACCTCCCTGAACCGATCATGCCTTAGTTTGCTTCCACTGAAGAGAGCCTAATCCAAACTCTCTCTGTGCATTTCAAAGTGGGTAAGAATCCATTTGTGAGGTGCATTCAGAATGTGCTCCGCTGAACAAGAGCTGTTTTGCATGCCAATATCCTTGGAGAGGGCAATATTTATGCGAGATGATTCAAGCTGCAGCACTCTGCCTTCCCACTGAAGTTGTGAATGAGTATGGACAACAGAGACCCATAAATGATTTTTCCTAGAGTCTATAGACAGTTGGTTTCTCAACACTCATGGAAGCATTTTCTTGGGCATTAACAGAATGACTTAGAATAAAGTCTGCCTTTTTTTTCCTTTAAAGCTCTTTTTCTTCTCAAGCTGTGTAACACCACTTGATATTTAGTGTGCATTCAACTCACATGAGCTACTCAACCAAGTACCAGGCGGCAGCAGACTAAAGGTGCAGAGCAGTTGACTAACAACCATAGAGACCATCTCACATCTTTCTGCTTATTGACAAACACCACTTAGATACTGCTGACATTTGTAATGACACCTGGGATGTTGCTGACACACCACTACGTTTGTAAAGCTTGTGTCTACAGGCACAGTCAGTTCTAAGACACTTGCTGGGGAGTATACACAGCGTTTCCTTTGACTGCAGCTAGAAAGGTTAGAGTCACAGAAACACAGAGTGGTAGCGGTTCGAAGGGACCTCCAGAGATCATCCAGTCTAATCCCCTGCCAGAGCAGGATCCCCAGGGCAGGTCACACAGGAACACATCCAGGTGAGTTTTACAAGTCTCCAGAGAAGGAGACTCCATGACCTCTCTGGGCAGCCTGCTCCAGGACTCCGGCACCATACAGAAGCATCTCCTTGTGTGAGGTGGAATCTCCTGTGTTCCACCTTGTACCCATTGCTCCTTGTCCTACCACTGGACACCACCAAACAGAGCCTGGCACCTTCACCCCACCCCTCAGATATTTATAGACATTCATCAGATCCCCTCTCAGCCTTCTCCTCCCCAGACTAAACAGCCCCAGGTCTCTCAGTCTCTCTTCATAGCAGAGATCAAGTCCCTCAGTCATCCTCACAGCCTCTGTTAGACTCACTCCAGCAGATTCCTGTCTCTCTTGAACTTGGGAGCCCAAAACTGGACACAGTATTCCAGGTGTAGTCTCAGCATGGCACAGAGCAGAGGGATAAAATGTGACTATTTATGAAAAGTTCCTTTCAAGTTCCTATTGGAAGGCAGCTCTAAGGCCCCCCAGGAGTCTTCTCTTCTCCAGGCTGAACAACCCCAGCTCCCTCAGCCTACCCTCATAGCAGAGGTGTTCCAGCCGATGGGCAATGATTTATTCAACTTAAAATCAGAGGAGTCCTGAACCTGAAGAAGAAACAAACCCCTGCAATCTCTGCACATGTTCAAATTAGAAGCTAACTGTAAGAAAATGCTTGGGTTTGATAAGTAAACCTAAGAATTCTGTAGCTTCACACTAAATGTTTGCAATGTTTCGTTTCAATATGTTTTAAACAACAAAATGTAACTGTTCTACCTCCTCCCTCCAAGCCCAGCATCGAAATGGATCATCCTGCCTGGTGTTTTCCCATTATTAACAACAAGAGGTTTCATTTATCTGCTCTCATCCAAAACCACGTGAGAGCTTCACAAACATTAATTAAGCTTCACGACACTCCTGTGAGGTAGGCAGGTATTGTTATCTCTGCTTCACAGATGAGAAAACTTGAATTCAAAAGTCTGATCTGCACAATTTTCCAATAGCAGCTTCACAGCAAAGCCAAGAGCAGAAGAAAGGAGCAGGGGCTCTCGTGGCCCTACTTCCAGCCACCACAATGCGTGTGGCTCTTTTAATCCAGCAGGAATTAACCTGCTGCTCTGCCACACACCAGAAAACAAACAACAAACAGGGTAAGCCAATACCAATACAGATTTAACCCAGATTGTACTTTCCTCATTTCATCTTTTCTCTTTGCCTTTTTTTTTAACTGAAAATGAGACAAACTCTGGTGCTGTCTATTAATATCGTTCTTCATCTGGTTAGCTGATGAATTCCATCTTCAAAAGGAAACCTCAACACTTCTTGAAACCATATGAATTGTTTCTCATGTCACTGACTCCCTCAGCTCCTCTTTTCATTTCTTTCTTAACATCTTCTGTGTTGTTTCCTAGTCTCTCACCTTCTTCTTTGCTAACCACCTTTTCCAGATCCTTCCTGTTTCACTTACCTTACTTCTAAATCTTTTTATTTCTTCAAACTGACATAATAAAATCTACAAAGTACAACCTTAGGGCTTATCAACCACTACCTTGATGAGGCACACAACAAATTATCCTCTCAAACTACGCTCACTTCCAAATTTTTCCTATGTGTGGACATGTCATACAATTACAGAATGTGAGGGGTTAGAAGGGACCTCTAGAAATCATCCAGACCACCCCTCCTGCCAGAGCAGCATCAATTAGGGCAGGAGCTCAGCTGGGTGGGTTTTGAACATCTCCAGAGAAGGAGACTTCACAACCTCTCTGGGCAGCCTGCTCCAGAGCTCTGTCACCCTCACAGGGAAAAAGTTTTCTCTTTTGCTCACACAAAATCTTCATTGCCCCTTGTCCTGTTGTTGGACATCCTTGAGCAGAGGCTGACTCTATCCTCCGCACACCGCACTGCACGTCTCTATCAACAGCCATGAGGGCAGCCCTCAGGCTCCTCTGCTCCAACCGCTAAGCCCCAGCTCCCTCAGCCTGGCCTCAGAGTTCCCTGAGATCCTTTTTGAACTGAGGGGCCCACAATTGAACAAAATATTCACCAGGGCAGGGTAAAAGGGGAAGAGAATCTCTCTGGACATACTAACCACAGTCCTTCTAATACACCCAGATACAAATAGGGTAAATATACAGATTACTAATAATATATTATTATAGTATTAATGATGTCATACTATTAATAATATTGCAATTATTATATTATAGATAATCGATTACTAAATACAAAGAGATTAAATCTTTTTTGAGAAAAAGGCTTACAATTTTGCTGAAATTATATTCTTTTCCATGACACTATTTCTCTTGGAATCAGCATTAAAAGTTTAATTAGGTCTTTTATTTTTTTTCTTTTTTAAACCACACAAGTTAGCACATCTTGTTTGGCCTGCTTGCTCTGATTAAGTGAGCCTGCCTTTGCCAGGGTAAGTAAAAATAGGCAGCTTTCCTCTTCATATGCTCTCTGCAAATGGCATCTTGCAGGCTCTGAGCACTACTCTCATCATACGGAAACTGCAACAAATGTTCAGTCACTGTTTTCTCTTTCAGCTCTCAAAATTACAGCTGGATTCTTCAAGCATGATGTGTGGTTTCCTGCATTTCAAACCTCCTTAGCTACTTTGATTGCATCAAGTTCTGCTCACAGATACTTTCTTGCTCCCACTGGTTTCATGCTGCAGCCAAAAAAGTAGAGAATGGAAGCCGCCACTGGTTTCACCATATCCGCTGGTCAGTGTGGACAGCATCCACCTGTTCACACCTCCACCCAGTAGGGTCTGTACCTGCTTCTGCAGCACACAATCTGCTCCATTGTCATCATGCCACAAAAGTGAAGTTTCAGAAGACCCTAAGCAAAATATTTTCCCACACATGCTCAGGAGTGTAAAATCCACTGCAAGGAAACTTAAGGTTCTACAACAGCTTTTCCTGTTGCTTAGCTTAGTGTTCTAGGCTGCATCCAGAGGAGTGTGGCCAGCAGGACAAGAGAAGGGATTCTGCCCCTTGACTCTGCTCTGCTGAGACCCTACCTTCAATCCTGCCTCCAGTTCTGGTGTCCCCAGCAGAAGGAGGACACAGAGCTGTTGGAGTGAGTGCAGAAGAGGCCACAAAGAATATACAAGGGCTGGAGCAGCTCTGCTGAGGATAGGCTGAGGGAACTGGGGGTGTTCAGCCTGGAGAAAAGAATACTCCAGGGGGACCTTAGAGCTGCCTTCCAATACCTGAAGGAATCCTGCAGGAAGGCTGGAGAGAGACTTTTCCTGAGGGTGTCTAGAGACAGGACAAGGGGGAATGGTTTGAAGTTGAAGGACAGTAGGGTTAGACTGGATCTTAGGAAGACGTTCTCCAGTACCAGGGTGGTGAGACTCTGGAATACGCTGCCCATGGAAGCTGTGGCTGCCTTCAGCCTGAGGGGTGATGATGGCCAGGTTGGATGAGGCCTTGAGCAGCTGAGTCTAGTTGAGAGGTGTCCTTGCCCATGGCAGGGGAGGTTGGAGGAAATGATCTCTAAAAGGTCCCTTCCAACCTAAGCCATTCTACAATTCTATAATCATACTGCTTAAATTCATGACTTTTACATCATTTCACTGTCTAATGAAAAGAAAGAGATGCACTATTGGTCACTATTTGTTTCCATTTTGAGAAGATTTGCTGAAGCTCTCTCCATTTCTGCATATGGTACAAAGGTGAGGAGTTATTTTATTTAATCTCTGTGGGGAGAAAAAAAAAACACAACCCACAGTTGCAGGCTTTTTTTCCCTTTCTAATATTCCCTAAGGTTATCCATTCCCTTGCATTCAGCTAGTGATAGAAGAAATACCTGAAAGCCTTTGAAAACTTCAGACAGGCAGTACAGATCAATAAGCTTCATTATGAGAAGCCTCTCACAGCACATCACTCTCAATCTCCACCACTGTCATGTACTTTTTGCTTGATTCCCAATGTTTTAGCATTCAATTTTTTTAATATTAGTGAATTTTTAGTCTCCAAAGCCACAATTATGTGACCCTTGCCTAATACAAACTACTGCTAAACAACCAACACTCTCCAATACTTAGAAATTGGTTGGGAATCACGGAAAATCCATTTCAGTGATTTTTACCTCTTTTTACCACTTCTATTTTTTACCTTTTTAGATAGATCAACCCCAGCCTCATTGAAAACAGTCACTTTTCCTAAATAGCTTCTTAAGATGAGAAAACAAAATTGCTGCTGAAATGCTAACAATTAATTTTTTAACTTTTACATAGAAAAAAAATGTTTGCCTCTCTAACAAAAACTTTGCTTTGTGAGAATTCCATCCCTGGAGATAACCAGGGGGTCAGGCTTGCCAAGGCTCTGAGCAACCTGATCTATTGGAGGATGTCCCTGCTCACTGCAGACAAGTTGGACTAGATGACCTTTGGAGATTTCTTCCATCCCAAACCATCCTATGATTCTGTGACTATAATAAATTACCCTTTCTGTGGCATATGAAAATCCAGACTGAGACTTGGTTCTGCTCTTCTAAAGCCCTGCACCAGGCAACATCAGACCAAAGCCTGAGCAGAAGCTTCTCAGGCATCAGAGAAACACTGGGAACATCAGACGCTGAGACGTGTGTAGGTGTATTAGCAGTCCTACCATCCATCTGTCAGAAATCTTCGATGTTCCTGCACATCACCCACTGGCAGAGCTGTCTGCCAAGCAAAAATATTATGAAATGTTCATTACATACTCAAATCCCACCCCCCCCCCAACCCCTTTCCCAAGGAGGAAATGGAAAAACCTGTTCCTACACACACACGCACACAAGGCTCGTTACCAAGGAACGGTGAAAGACTTTTTCAAATTCACCCAGAAAGAAAAGCTACCACCAGAGCAGGACTGTGCATTTAGATGTTTTTTAGCAAATTTGACTTACCAGAGGACATCCTGACTTTTAGTGCATGGATATCTCAGTTTTTAAGGTACGTTAAAGACCGAGTTTACAATTAACTGAACAGACAGCGTACAAAAGGCTTTTAGAACTATACCATATGGTCGAGGGAAAGGAACAATCTGGACTATCCACATTTCAATCTGCAGGCTTGTCCACCTCTATAACACATTGTATTGCTGTAATAAAATATTAAGATAGAAATGCAAAAGTGAAAATAATCTATCTTTTGGACTACCAGGGAAGAAGGCATCCCACAGCCCAGCGTGCTTGATAAAATATTTGAAGTTTTATGATCTTGGCATGCTGAATCAGATTTAGTCAATAAAATTCCCAATCCATTTCAAACAGTATTTCCAGAAGGATAGGGGTGGGTATTCATCTTGTGCTTCAGGGAAATTAAAAAAAAAAAAAAAATACCAGTTTACATGGGGTATACTGGCAGCAGTTTATGTAACAGATGACACATTCTTGGAAATCAAATAAAAGCAGAAAGCAAATACCATTGTTGCTTAGTGAAGGACTGATCACATGGGCACAGCTGGAACCAGTGTAAATCATTCATTAATAAAATTCTGTTGTAGTAGTCACATTCTTTCCCTCTGTTTTTCAAGTGCCAATAGAATAAAAATAAAGTAAAATTAAAAACTCTCTTTCCATTCTTTGCAGAAAGTATTCCATGGTAGCTATTAAACTGACTAAATCTTTGCAGGGAAAAAAAAAGCCTGCAGTGAAGGTATTGCTGGCACTAAAGAAAAATATAAACACTTATATAATCCCAGCAGACAGTCCCAGAAGGTCATTGGTACACTTGGAGATACTGGCCTGACTTCTGATTGCATAGAATCCAAAGCCTGAGAAAAATCATAGAATGGCTTAGGTTGGAAGGGACCTCAGATCACCTACTCCAACCTCCCCACCATGCCTAAGGACACCTCTCACCTAGACTCAGCTGCTCAAGGAGAGGAGAAGGCATCCACAGTCTCCCTGGGCAGCCTATTCCAGAGTCTCACCACCCTCCTACTGAAGAGCTTCTCCCTCAGCTCCACTCTAACCCTGCTCTCCCTCAGCTTCAAACCATACCCCCTTGGCCTGTCTCTCAGGAAAAGTCCCTCTGCAGCCTTCCTGTAGGATCCCTTCAGATACTGGAAAGCAGCTCTAAGGTCACCCCAGAGGCTTTTGTAACACACTCTTTAGAATGTGAAGCAATACAAATCACAGCCTTGTGAGTCATACCCCTTAGATCAAATGCAGAGACTACAGAAGAAAATCATGCAGTACTCAAATATTCCATAATTCCATGCTCTGTTGGACACAGGTATCACAGGCTCATGGCCAGGTCTGCTTTGGGCAGGATCTTGGACTACATGGCCTTGAAGGATCCCTTCCATAGGATACTATGATTCCACGATCTACACTGAAGAGTTCTGCCTTCTTGCGCTGTGATACTATCTTTTCTTCCAAAAACTATTTCAAGTTTTGTATTTCATTTCCTCCAACAGTAGGAAAAACAACTCATACAAATCTATGTGACTCTGCAGATAGGGAGTTATTAAATCACAAAAATCAGAACATCCTCTGCAATTACTGTGAAAGCAACCTCCTGCTCTATCAATGCTGATCTGTTTGTTGTTCTACTCACAATACTACAGGATAAGAGATCTGTTTTCCTTATCATTTTGGAGGAGCTACTGAGAACAGTAAATATAAACTACAGCACTGCAACAATATAAAGTAAAAGGGATGGGGTTTTTTCCTCCAGTCTGAAAGAAAATAAAATCACAATCACAGCATTCCTCATCACTCAGCACAAGCACTGCAAGAACAGAGCATTTAAAATTGTCAAGAACTCCTTTAATTGAAAGGTTTCTTTGAATTTAAAAGCTAAAAATATATTATCTCCCTTGTCCTGTGCCTGCTAAGCAGCCTGAGCAGACTTAAAGCACCCTGGCTTGGTAGGATATCTGGGTTTTATCGTTTGAGCCTGCTGAGGACTCCTCAAATCTCTATCAAGCCACGGACCCTTGAAACAGGGCTGTGTAAGCCCTGTGCAGCCAGTGGGAATGCTCCAGTGTAAAGTTCAACACATGCTTGCATTTTCACATGATCAAAGGCTCAAGCGCTCTGTTCTTCAGTTTGCTGCAGTTATTCCTACCTCACAGTGACAACCTTGGTGCAGAGACAGAGTGTGTATGAGACTGGCTGATACAAAACAAGACACCCCCAGTTTTCTAGTAATTAACTTCAAGTGGTCTGAAATGACAGTTCAAAGCACCGTTGCTGCTAATAGCATTACTTACACGCAGGAGGAAATCACTACCTAAGAAAACCAGAATACATACAGAGAGGATGATAATTCTGTCAAGTTCAGAAACAAAAGAGGTGTCCCTCCCTGCCCCCTCCAAATTTCAACCTCAGTTATTGCAGTTTCTCTCTACTCTCTGTCAGAACAGACACAGACTGAAGGCTGGCGTGCAAATTGAGTCCATAAATGCTGAAGAAAAATCTCAGACCAGAAAAAAAACAACAGCAGAAAGCATCAGCTCTCACATGAATGGGCCATGATGCAGACAGGCAGCTTTTATCTGCCTTCATTTTCTGCTCTTCCTCCTACAAATAATACAAATGTTGCATTGGGGTTTGTTTGTTGTGGGTTTTTTTGGTAGCAAAAGTGCAGTAAAGCAGATCCTGACCAGCCAGGATATGCAGGTAGGTTTTGTTCATGCTGTTTAGTGATGGGTTTGTTTCAATCTAATTAGTTTTATTTATTCTTAAAATAAAAGCTGTGGAAGAGAGTATCTGAGCAGCTCATGACTTGAAAAGAACTTCTGTGGAAGAATTAGATGATATAATTCTCCATCTGGTCAAAGGAGGCTGTCATTACACCCGGGATGAGCAGCCAGGCACCTCACTCTTCCCCATCCCAGGGCCTGCCAGACATCCTGCTTTTCAGAAGTCTGTCCAAAGGGCTTTGAAACATAATGAGAACAGGCCTAGGAGGACTCCTCCATACACTTCCCACCAAGTATTTGATTCTTTTCTTTATTTGGCTGCTTCTAGATGCAAAATGAACAAAAAAAAACAACAAAAACAAACCCAACACAAATAACAAACAAACAAAAAAACCCAAATCAAAACAAAACCAAACACAAACAAACAAAATAAGCAGTTAGAAATTCCTGGAGAAAAAGGCACATCAGATTAGGGCTTCCCCCCCAGCCTTCACGAGCCCACACACCACATTCTCCTCAAAGCTACACCACATACAACTGAGGGGTTTCATACCTTTAACTTTTTACATCTCCTGCTAACATCTTACAAAGGGCATTTATTGTTTCTTCTAACACCTTGACTAAGGACTTGGAGGTGCTAACGGATGAGAAGCTAGGCATGAGCCAGCAATGGGCACTCACAGCCCAAAAGGACCAATGGCATCCTCGGCTGCATCAGAAGAAGAGCAGCCAGCAGATGGAGAGAGGGGATTCTGCCACTTTACTCTGGGTGAGACCTCACCTGGAGTGCTGTGTTGAGCTATGGGACCCCCAACACTAGAGAGACATGGACCTGACAGAACAGGTCCAGAAGAGGGCCACCAAGATGATCAGAGGGGTGGAACACCTCTGCTATGAAGACAGGCTGGAAGAATTGGGGCTGTTCAGCCTGGAGAAAAGAAGGCTCCAGATAGAGACCTTATACCTACATTTCAGTATCTGAAGGGGACCTACAGGAAGGCTGGGGGGGTGCTGCTTAGAAGAGTCTGTAGTGATAGGATGAGGGGCAATGGTTTGAAACTGGAACAGGGTAGATTTAGGTTGGACATCAGTAGGAAGTTCTGCACAATGAGAGTGGTAAAATACCAGAATAGGTTGCCCAGGGATGTGGTTGAGGGCCTGTCTCTGGAGACATTCAAGATCAGACTTGATGTGTCCCTGGGCAGCCCGATGTAGTTGGAGGTGTCCCTGCTGACTGCAGGGGGGTTGGGCAAGACAACTTTTGAAGGTCCTATGCAATCTGTGAGTCTGTAAATGAGTTTAATGGTTTCCATGCCCAATTGCCACTATCTGGCAGTTCCCTAGCAGCCACACCAGGCCATCTTTCAGCCTACTTGAGAAGAGATGGCTTCAGCTGGCAGCTGTACCTTCACCAAGCAACACCACCAGCACCAGAAACAGGTCCTACATGTACCTCTGCATGGCTTGGATGGATGTGCAGCAACAACCAGGAAAGACAAAGAGTGTAAACCCCAAATTTTCAAAATATGCATCTCTGTGATCTTTCCTCACTGGAAGCCCTGCACCAAGTTCTAGGTGACAAGTTCTTGCAAACAAAGTGTAACAGTGTAAGGAAAAGCAATATTCAGTTTAGCCAGGAGACAAATATGACAGATATGAGCTAATGTTAATGCTACAAAAGCTAAGGTTTATCTTTACTAATCCCTCTCAAAGAAAACAAGAATTAACTATGACAAGTTTCATAGAATTGTAGAATGGTTTAGGCGGGAAGGGACCTCAGAGATAATCTACTCCAAGCTCCCTGCTACGGGCAGCAATGTCTCTCAACTAGACTCAGCTGCTCAAGGCCTCATCTGACCTGGCCTTGAACACACTCCCAGGGAGGAGGCATCCACAACCACCCTGACAGCCTCTTCCAGAGTCTCACCAGCCTCCTACTAGAAGAACTTCTTCCTAAGATCCTGTCTAAACCTACTCACCCTCAGCTTCAAACCATTCCCCCTTGGCCTGTCTCTAGACACCCTCAGGAAAAGTCCTTCTGCAGCCTTCCTGCAGGATCCCTTCAGGTACTGGCAGGCAGCTCTAAAGTCTCCTCAGAGTCTTCTCTTCTCCAGGCTGAACACCCCCAGCTCCCCCAGCCTATCCTCATAGCAGAGGTGTTCCAGCCCTTGGATCATCTTTGTGCCCTCCTCTGGACTTACTCCAATACCTCTGTGTCCTCCTTCTGCTGGGGACACCAGAACTGAAGGAAGGATTGGAGGTGAGGTCTCAGCAGAGCAGAGTCAAGGAGCAGAATCCCTTCTCTTGTCCTGCTGCTCACACTCCTGCTGGGCTGCATGAGGGCACTGCAGGCTCATGGGGAGCTTCTCAGAAACCAATACCCCCAAGTCTCTTTCTTCAGAGCTACTCTCAACCCACCTTGCACCCAGCCCAAATTTGTGCTTGGGATTGGCCCAACCCAGATGCAAGACCTTGCAGAGAGAAAGCACATTTTGGGGAGGTATGAAATGCACAAAGATGCACACAAGGAAGGCTGCTGCCTCACCTAGGGAGCTGTGATTCTTTGCCACCACTCCTATGTGAAGAAGTACAACAACTTTCTCCCGTTGACAAACCTCAGAACTAATTTCTGTGGGTATTACCTGAGTGTGCAGGAGAAGCACAAGCCCTGGCATTTAAACTCCTGGGCTGATTTACACTTAAAAGCGAGAAGCAGTAGCTGCCTAAAGCGTCTCTACTGAAAGGTAAAACAAGCAAGTTCATTTATTTAGCTTAGATCATTAAGGCATGAAAGTCCTCACTACAGTTACATAAACAAAGATAAAGCTATTCACAGAGAAGGAATAAATATTTCCAAACCTTGTAGCAGGAATGAAACCACTGCAGAAAGAACACTGCTGCTAGATGGAAGAAAGGGTAATGAAACTGCACCAAGAGTGAATTTCATACCCAAGTGAGGAGTTGATTCATATTTTTGACAGTTAACAGAATAATAAAAGGGGCTGGGCTTAACCTTACTGCTATTTTACAACCTAAATTTTATTAGGCTGCTATTATATTTGGCAATTATGTATTAAAATGAGTCCCACATTAGCCAGCAAATAGCTTTTAAGTAAATATTTTGTTGTCTTTAGCAAGACAAACCTTCAACCCCAACTCCAAACCCCAAAGAGTTCTCTCATTCAAATGCTTTCAGATTTCTTTTTTTTTTTCTTTTGGTCCTCCTATTTCACTCAAAATATGCAAAGCTGGATGCCTAAGATTTGCACACAAACCTGAATTATGGCACTTCAATCCCTTCATTGGAAGCTAAGCACTCAAATGGTCTGAAGACAGAAGTTAAGATAAAACCACAACTCCTTCGGCCAGGACCAGTGAGCATAAAAACCTTAAAGGTTGAGACTGGGGGTGTCTGAAATTCAAGTCCTAATTCTTGTGTCTTTAAGGTGACAAGGTTGCTGCTCTCCTCCTTCCCAGCCCAGCCTGCAGCTCTGTGATTCTCAGTGAGGTTTCTTTGAAAAACCAGCACAGAGTGGCAAGGCAGCATGGCAGGGAGGGGAGGGCGCTCTCAAAACGCTCACAGCGTCACTTTTCATCTTCTAAGACAGAAATTCATGTGATCTTTTAACAACTATTTATTTCACACCAAACCAGATATCTCCCTAAAGCCTACCAATACAGCCTGCAGGCATATTTCCTAAATAAAAGTACTGAATCCTTGTATACTTCAAATTTGCATAGCAAAGGGATGAACTGACTGTCACAGCAGCAGTAACACTGTGCAGCAACTGCTCACCTCCTGCAGAAGGGAAACAAAAAATCCATCTTTAACAGGTTTGGGTGGGACTCTGCACCAAGGGCAGCTCTTCATGTTTCACAACTGTGAAATAGCATTTCCTCACAGAACTGTGTCAAGCCAGGCTATGCTTCAAGCTATTCAGTGCCTCAGCTCTGTTTCATAGAATGGCTTAGGTTGGTAGGGACCTCAGAGATCATCTACTCCTATCTCCCCACCATGCCCAGAGACACCTCTCAACTAGACTCAGCTGCTCAAGGCCTCATCCAACCTGGCCTTCAACACCCCCAGGCAGCCACAGCCTCCCTGGACAGCCTGTGCCAGAGTCTCACCACCCTCATTCTGAAGAGCTTCTTTCTAACATCCACTCTAACCCTGCTCTGCCTCAGCTTCAAACCATTCCCCCTTGGCCTGTCTCTAGACACCCTCATGAAAAGTCCCTCTGCAGCCTTCCTGCAGGATCCCTCCTCTGGACTTGTTCCAACATCTCTGTGTCCTTCTTATGCTGGGGACACCAGAACTGGATGAAGTATTCGAGGTGGGGCCTCAGCAGAGCAGAGTACATCTATCATATACAAATTTAAATAATAATTGCAGGTTTCTTTAGATTTTCACATTTAAGCATTTACATCACATAACTCTTGCAGCTGTGGGTTTAAAAGACATCGCAGGTGCTCTTCTAAAACCCACCAGAGGAGGAAATCTACTGCAAACCTGTGATGGAGGCTATCAACACAATAGCTTGTCTCCTGTGATCTACAATACTCTGATCTGCTGCACAGCAGAACACAAGCTAAATGCCAGTTGGCTTAAAATGCTGTAAGGAAAGGCTGTTTTCCAGAAAGACACATGGCTGGAACAGGGCTGCTTGCAATCAGAGTGCCTCAAGTCTTTGATTTCAGGAGCTGGATTTCCAAAATTGCTCTGGCTCTTCTTCTGCCAACCTTGTCTCAGGCAAAGAGCTGCCCCTACTCACACGTGAGGACTGGGCACACATGAAATATTGTATATTCTGTTCTAATATATAACACATGATCAATTTACATGTTCCAAACAGGCTGCTGCTTTCCATTCACTCCCTCTACAAAGCCATCAGCACTGTCCCATGCAAGCAACAGTGTGATGTAATCTCCTCAAGGGTACCATGACAACTAATGTAATTATACCAAAATAGTATTAGCTGTATTTATATTGGGGATAGTCTTACCACACTTCTTAAAGACCTGTTCTGCTGCTCAGGAATTAACTGTATCTCCTCAGCCCTCTAACATCATAATTACTCATTTTGACATGTTGCCTTCCACAGTGACTAACAAACTCCTCCCACTCTTCTCATTCAGTGGTGATAGCTCAGGATTTAAATTATATGGTTCAGGTAAGATATACTCACAGGATCTCATTTTTTTCCTAATATCTTATTTTAATCCCCTGAAAAGAACAAAAAGATTGTGTTCTGTGTTTCCTCCCACCCCCAAGTAGAAATTTGGGGCTTTTTTTTTTTTTTGCTAAGCACAAACCAAACCTGGCAACTGAAGGAGCTTCCATGGCAAGATTTCATGGTAACATCTTCCAGTTAAAGAAGGAAATAGTTTGACTCCCTTCCCACCAAATTCAGCTGATAACAAAGTCACCTTCCAGCTCACCACATCCCCACCGATCAGTGAAGCTTTGGCATGGAGTGGCCCTGCACAGACCCATTTTTTACTGTATTTTTTACCATACTTAGAGGAACATGCAATAAAACACAGACTTCTGCAGCAGTAAAATGGCCAAACTGTCAGGAATCTACATGCAACACCTGGGCCCTAAAACACAGCACAAATTAACCAAAAGCCACAGAATTCTAGAATGGCCTAGGCTGGATAGGACCTCAGAGATCATCTACTCCAACCTCTTCACCATGCCCAGGGACACCTCTCAACTACACTCAGCTGCTCAAGGCCTCATCCAACCTGGCACTGAGTACCCACAGGGAAGAGGCATCCACAGCCTCCCTGGGCAACCTATTCCAGAGTCTCACCATCCTCATACCGAAAAACTTCTTCCTCAGCTCCAGTCTAACCCTGCTCTGCCTCAGCTTCAGACCATTCCCCCTTGGCCTGTCTCTAGACCCCCTCAGGAAAAGTCCCTCTACAGCCTTCCTGCAGGATCCCTTCAGGTATTGGAAGGCAGCTCTAAGATCCCCCTGGAGCCTTCTCTTCTCCAGGCTGAACACTCCCAGCTCCCTCAGCCTGTCCTCATGCTCCATCTCTTGGATCATCTTTGTGACCCTCCTCCAGACTTGCTCAAACAGCTCTGTGTCCTTCTTATGCTGGAAACACCAGAACCAGATGAAGTACTCGAGGTGGGGTCTCAGCAAAGCAGAGCACATCTATCATGTGCAAATTTAAACAATAATTGCAGGTTTCTTCAGATTTTCACATTATTGAAACATTTACATCACATAGTTCTCCCAGCTGTGGGTTTAAGAGACATCACAGGTGCCCATGGTAGCAGAATGCCAAACAAAGTTGATTCCAGTCAAGTATTTCCTTTGATTGAAGTGCAGAACACATGATGTGAATGTGTATGAACTAATTAGCCAAGCAGGTAGGCAGGAGCTGTGGGTAACTTCTCACTCCACAGACTACCTGCCAGCAGACACTTCACTCCTTTTAATGACCATCAGCCCTCAAGTGCCACAGAAGCCACCAAATCACACAGCCAACAGAATAGGAAGATATTTTCAGGGCTGTTCTTACTCTTCATTATTAATCCTGAAGTGGAAGTTAGCACTTAGAATCATTTTGAAGACCTGCCCTTACTTTTGTGTTGAAATCACCGGAGGGACGATCACGGCACGCAAATCCTGTCGGACGAAGTGCCCTCATCAAAACATCTTCTAGGTACATTAAAAATTGAATGGCCACTAACAACTCCAGCAGCTTGCAGCTGGAGTTGGTATCTTTGCAGTGGGCTTTGCAATTCATGAACATCAACACTTGGGCTGGCTTGCAAGGGAATACAAGCAACTAATTATTATCTTTTGCTTCAGGGCACGTATGGTGTGCTCTACAGGTACCACCACGGCTTTCTGCCTAATGTATTGCCTCTTGAAGCCTTTCAGTGCAACACTCTGAAGCATTTCTAGTGTTACCAAACTGCTTCACATGCAAAGAGAACGCGCTGCAACTTCTGAGATGTTGCTAAGAACAAAGTAGCAGCCCCAAGAAATTTAAGTGACCTGCAAATGGTCATTGCCTATCATCCACTAAGAGCCACACAGACTCATTAGTCAGCACAGGCTTTGACACAAATAGTCTCACAGTGTATCAGAGGTTGGAAGGGACCTCAAGAGATCATCAGGTCCAAACCCCCTGCCAGAGCAGCATCACTTAGGGTAGTCCACACAGAAACACGTCCAGGTGGATGCTTTATAAAATAAAAGTATGCAAGTCAATATATTTTTGTGGAAATTACTTGATTTTTGCAATATTATCAGAACTTCTATCTTAATAACTGATTTCAGTACAAAACTAACTTCAGTTTTACCAGGTATGTCTTTTTGGGCCAGGGTGGGGAAATGTCGGAACACACAGAGCTGCCTGGTATTCTCCCTACTAAAACACTTCACAGAACAGAATAAATAGCTTAAGTTAGAAGGGACCTCAGAGATCATCTAATCCAACCTCCTCACCATGCCCAGGGACACCTCTCAACCAGACTCAGCTGCTCAAGGTCTCATCCAACCTGGCCTTCAACACCCCCAGGCAGGAGGCAGCCACAGCCACAGCCTCCCTGGGCAGCCTGTGCCAGAGTCTCACCACCCTCCTCCTCAAGAACTTCTTCCTCAGCTCCACTCTAACCCTGCTCTGCCTCAGCTTCAAAACATTCCCCCTTGGCCTGTCTCTAGACACCCTCAGGAAAAGTCCCTCTGCAGCCTTCCTGTAGAACCCTTCAATGTACTGGAAGGCAGCTCTAAGGTCCCCCCAGAGTCTTTTCTCCTCCAGGCTGAACAACCTCAGCTCCCTCAGCCTATCCTCATAGAAGAGTTGTTACAGCCCTTGCATCATCTTTGTGATCATCCTCCAGACTCACCCCAACAGCTCTGTGTCCTTCTTATGCTGGGGACACCAGAACTGGACACAGTATTTGGTGAGGTCTCACAAGAGCAAAGGGGAAGATGATACTAAAAATCACATTGAGATGACCAAGGCTGGGCTTAGGGACACTCTGGGTTCTTGTCATTTGACATACTAAGTCTAACTTGGTTCTCTCAGCCAGAACTGTAAACATTACTTTCATTTGTTCATGTAAGTGCTTGCTGTGCTTGGTAAGGAGTAGTTTCAGTATTACAGATGATGAAGCAGCACAAATTTTAGAAAATGAAAAAAGGCAACAGCCTCTTCAAACACCATTTGTAACGTTTTGTTATTAACTATTTCCTCCCCTAGCTGACTTTTTACATTTAGATTCATGGATATGCCAGGCTGCTAAATAAAACCACAATTCAAACAGTGAAATGATTTTACACATGGTTTACAGCTAATGAATTCTGAAAGTTGAAAGGAAGCACTACAAAAGGAGTTAAAAACAGGAGTAAGAGTCTATAAACAGATGCATCTCTTCAAAAGAAAATCAGTCACTGAGCACAGCTTTAAAGAAGACTTTCAAGTTAGAGCTAAACTAAACCTTTATTTAGCAAAATGACACTAAATAGAACACAGTGCTAAGAGATACAAGTATCAAAATAATACAAATTATCCCCCAAATACTTTTTTTTTGGTAGAAGAAGCTCTACAGGTTCAACAGCACTTCTTGCATGAGTGGCTGGGGGGGTTCTACTCATTTAGGTTGCCCTGGTGAGGTCACATCTGGCATAGTGTCCAATTTTGGGTTCCTCAGGTCAAGAAGGACCTCAGGGAACTGCTTGAGAGAGTCCAGCACAGAGCCACAAAGCTGCTGCAGGCAGTGGGACATTTCTCTGTGAGGACAGGATGAGGGAGCTGGGGCTGGGAGCAGAGGAGCCTGAGGGCTGCCTTCATTGCTGGGGATAAAGATGTGCAGGGCACTGTGGGGAGGATGGAGCCAGGCTCTGCTCAGGGATGTCCAATGACATGACAAGGGGCACTGAGGGCAAGCTGGGGCAGAGGAGGTGCCACAGGAACCCACCTGGATGTGTTCCTGTATGACTTGCTCAACATGACCCTGCTCTGGCAGGGGGTTGGACTAGACCTTTCAAGGTCCCTTCCAACCCCTAACATTCTGCAATTCTGTGAAAACTGTTAAACTGCCTGCACAATGCAAGCTAAAATCATAAAGTCCTACTCAAATTATCTCATATTCCTGCACAGAGGATGTCTGTAGGATTTGGTCCAAGTCACCTGCAGTCTATATTCCTCAAGACATTGGAAGTCAGCAAAATACCATGCAGCTCTTCTTTCCTGCAGCAATTCAAGTGCAAGAAATTCAAGGATGCAGGCATTCACTCCATTTTTTTTTTCCCCTTAAAATTTATGTTTGGATCCCAGCAATTCATCTTGTGCCATAAAATGTTTATGGTTTTGATTTGTGTGGAGAATCCAGCAGCCTTCAGAGATCAAAGGGCCATTCCTACTGTCAAAACTTGAAGTTTCACCATGATAACTTCATTTTCATTACAGTTTCACAAAAGGTATAGAAATACATAAAACTCTTAGCTGCCAATAACCTTAGAGCATAAAAACTCCCAACACTGACCAGTAAGTTTCTGCTGACCACAGACCACACAGCTTTTCTCAGATGCTTTTAGAATGCATTTTAATGCATTCTGAAGACTAATTAAGCTGCTAAAAGTCCACAATATGACACAGAACTAAGTTTTCTGTGTAAAATTAAAAAAAAAAAAACAACAACAAACCAACACTTTATCTTCTTTCAGTACAGAAGATAAAAGCATATTGTAAGTCATTAGAATCCTAGAATGGCTCAGGTCAGAAGGGACCTCAGATCATCTACTCCAACCTCTCGGCCATGGGCAGGGTCACCTCTCAACCAGACTCAGCTGCTCAAGGCCTCATCCAACCTGGCCTTCAACACCCCCAGGGAGGAGGCAGCCACAACCTCTCGGGGCAGCCTCTTCTAGAGTCTCACCATCCTCCTACTGAAAAACTTTTCTAAGATCCAGTCTAAACCTATTCTGCCTCAGTTTCAAACCACTCCCCTCCCCTGTCATTGCTAGACACCCTCATGAAAGGTCCTCTCCAGCTTTCCTCTAAGGCTTCCTCCCTCCTAGGTGCATGGAGGGGTTTTAGTTTCCATCCTGAGCAGAGATGAATCAGTTGGCCTAGGCAAACCCCTTCAACGCTTCAAAGCTACCACACTGCACACACAGGTTTTATTCCAGAACTTTTACATCCCAGGTTAGCCAGAGGCAAGAGTTCAGCACAGGCTGTATATGGCCACTCTCAAGCATGACACTACTTCATTTCTTCACTTTCATCACTGAAATAAATTATGTTGATGGGTTATTCAGTGATTCGGGTAAGCACACAGTGCCTGGAAAACCAATCTAGTGAATCCTTTGACCTCATTAAAGTCTGGGTCTTTGCTGCAAGGAACTCACAGCACAACTTTGTTGTAGGGTTTGATTTCCAGCTGCTGTTTCATGACCAAAAGAACAAGACAAGCCTCTCCCTGAGCTCGGCAAGAATACTGCTTCCAACAGATCTGCACTGCTATCTGTTAGAGGGTCTGTAAGCCAGTAAAAGTTCAATATCCCTTAAGTGAAATACACAGAACCTGGCCCAGGCTGCCCAGAGAGATGGTAGATGTCCCATCCCTGGGAATATTATAGGCCAGGACTCTGAACAACCTGCTCCAGTTGAAGATAGAATCATAGAATCCTAAAATCATTAAGGCTGGAAAAGATCTCTGAAATCATCAAGTCCAACCTTCTACCTCCATGACCACACTACCATGTCCCAGAGTTCCACATCTACTCATTTCTCGCTCACTTACCCACTCCTTTTTTGAACACCTAATATTCCTGCTCACTGCAGGAGGTGTTGGTCTAGATGACCCTTTAAAGGTCCCTTCCAACCCAAACCATTCTAAGATTCTATAGATGTATACACCTGATTATTTGAAGTACTTTGTTCTCACCCTATGCAGGATTTTTAAACTGTACCTGCACCCTTAGATCTAAGACATGCTACAATTACCCTGCTGTATGAATCCATTAGTCATGAAAAATTCAAACCCAAACCCAATAAAGTCCACAAACAAAACACCAAAGCAAGATAGGAAATTAGTATTGTAGGATTTACTCCTGCAAAAGCTATTCTGGCCACACCAGGGTCCTACCAAGCATGTTGGCTGGGATGAACTGGCAGCACACTTGCAGCATCCAGCCAGCACCTATGCAGCTGTTGTTTCCTAGCAAACATCTGAGTAACTACCCCGGGTCTGTCTCATTAAAAAATAAATGAGAACACAGTGTTATAAAGTATGATGACACAGCGAGATAATGAGATTACAGACTGGAAATCACCTCAAAATAATTATTAACTGTTTACCAGAATCCTGTGAAATTTCCAGTAGATAAAAGTCAAATTCAACTTGTCAGGGGAAAAAAAAAACCAAAACAAACAAACAAAAAAAAAACCACCAACCAAAACCCACAACAGAAAACACACAACCCAACCAGCAGAACAAGAACATCTCAGTACACACAAATCACTGATTCATGCTCTGTGACTGCCTTTTCTAAACCTGCATGGGAAAAGCCCCTGCTGCACCTCTGCCAAAGCACAGCCCCCACACCTCAGCCCCTTCCAGACCAAAGCGCACCAGGACAGTTCCTTTGCTCTGCGCTTGGCAAGCGTGCGGTGAAGTCCTTTTCAAAGACATGTGAATTACAGGTATGCAAAGGGAAGTGCTAGGAGGGGGGCTAGTACCACACTCTGAAGCACCTTCATGGCAGTAACCACAAGATTCAAGAGTGTCTGTACCAACTGCTGCTACTATTTGCACACAGGATATCCTTTTGCTTTGCGCTACAACATATGGGGTGCATGAAGAAAAGTGTGACCAGCAGGTCTCAGGAGGTTCTTCTCCCCCTCTATTCTCTCCTGCTGAGACCACACCTGCAATACTGCATCCAGTTTTGGGTTCCCCAGTTCAAGAGAGAGAGACCTACTGGGGAGAGTCCAACAGAGAGCCACGAGGGTGATTAGGGAACTTGAGCATCTCCCCTGTGAAGAGAGACTGAAAGCCCTGAGGCTGTTTAGTCTGGAGAAGAGAAGGCTGAGAGAAGATCTGATCAATATCTATAAATATCTGAGGGGCAGGTATCAAGTAGAGGGGGCCAAGCTCTTTTCAGTGGTGCACAGTAATAGACAAAGAACAATGGGTACAAGCTGGAACATAGAAGGTTTCACTTCCACATGAAGAGAAACTTCCTTACAGTGAGGGTGACAGAGCACTGGAGCAGGCTGCCCAGAGAGGTTGTGGAGTCTCCTTCTCCAGATGCATTCAAACCCCATCTGGATGCATTCCTGTGCAGACTACCCTGGGTGATGCTGCTTTGGCAGGGGTTTGGACTTGATCTCTGGAGGACCCTTCCAACCTCTAATGTAATGTGGTTTATTCCTCAAATTTTAAAGCACTGTTTTCATAATTCAGCAAAAAAATCCAAGCTACTCACACTAGTGTCCTGAAAAAGCAAAGGAAGATCTGAGAAAACTTTGTCACTGAGAGAGTGACCGAGTCCTGGAACAGGCTGCCCAGAGAGGTGGTAGAGTCTCCTCTGGAGACTTTCAAAACCAGCCCGGATATGCTTGCCCTAGGTGGTCCTTCTCTGCAAGTAGGTTGGACTTGATGATCTTTTGAGGTCCCTTCCAACCCCTAACATTCTGTGATTCTGTGGTTTTTTTTTTTTCCTTGCTTCTAAATTTATTATTTTGAAGTCTCTAATAATTTAAATAAATTCTTACTTTTTTTTTTGCAGCTAGGCTTCTATTAGTCTTTTCCTTGTGAAAAGTGGCCTTGTTAAAAATAAAATTGCAGTCTATTGAAAACATAGTTGCATGTCCTTTGCAAGAAGGACAACTGACCATACAAGAGAAAACAAAAATAAAATTTTGTATGAAGTCAGAAGGAATTTCCTTAAAACAATAAAAATACAGAGTGCACAGATGCATCCCACAATCCAGCTGCTCATCCATACTCACAGAATGAGAAAGGTTGGAAACAACAGGATCCTACAGGAAGGCTGCAGAGAGACTTTCCTTAAGGGTGTCTAGAGACAGGACAAGGGGGAATGGTTTGAAGCTGAGGCACAGCAGGGTTAGACTGGATCTTTGAAAGAAGTTCTTCAGTGTAAGGGTGGTGAGATGCTAAAACAGGTTGCCCAGGGAGGTTGTGGCTGTCTCCTCCTTGGGGGTGTTGACAACCAGGCTGGATGAGGCCTCGAGCAGCTGAGTCAAGTTGTGAGATGTCCCTGCCCATGGCAGGGAGGTTGCAGAAGATGATCTCTAAGACTTTTCCAGCCTGAGCCAGTGTATGATTCTATGATAACATCTAGTCCAACTCCCCAACCCAACCAGTCCAGATTCATTCCTCTAGTATTCCAGAGGGGATGGGGAGAAGTTAGAATGCTTGATGCAGCAGGAAGAGCTTGCATAGGAGAGAAGTTGTTGGAAGAGGTCCCCACAAGAGGACAGTCCTTGGAAGCAACTCATCCTTCTAGATGTGCACAGCCAAGATGACAACTGTCACCTTTGTGACTCTGCAACCTGAGTGCTGTCTTGCATTTTTACCCGCACCAGAGTGCAACAAAGGAGCCAACAGTTGAGAACTTTTCCAAATTTTCTGTTACACTTCCTGACAACAATTGCATATCAAAGCCTACATGTGGAAATCACTAACATTTATGGAGCCCCTTAACTGCACACTGAAGCTTGAAATGAGTTACAGATGGACAGGTTGTGATTACCTACCCAGTATGCTCCTGGTACAAGTACATCAGAAACTGGAAGCTGGTCACCTGTGAGAGTGGCACTGGTGGTCTCCACCTAATCTGCACTCACCCCAATAAACACCTACTGGACACACCTGTGCTTTCCATGTGCTAGTCATATTTCACTGCATGGCCCTCTCCTATACACTGGACCATATGAAATTATCTTGATGAAAGACTTCTAGTAAAGTATGGAAGGAACTCAGAGCCATGTTTCCAAAAGGAGAAGCTTAAAGTCTCATGGAGTTACAATGAGACTTGGGTACCTGAAACCCCTTCTGCCAATGGCAGTTCTGCAAAGCCTGTTCAGCAAAGGGTCCTCTCCCACCTGCTGATGCATGCCAGAAGAATGACACTAAGTTTATGTGAGTTTCACCTCTGCCCAACTCATGAGGTTACTGTGAGTTCTGGAATAAGCTGCCCTGGAAGGCTATGGATGCCTCCTCCATGGAGGTTTTGCAGGCTAGGTGGGATGAGGCCTGGAGCAGCTGAGTCTCTTGAAAGGCATCCCTGCCCACGGTGGGGAGGTTGGAGCAGATGATCTCTGAGGTCCCTTCCAACCTAAGCCATTCCATGATAATAATGCACTTTCCTCATTTAAGATTAAAACCTAGAACACAGCCAAGAGAAGTTTCTTGCCCTTGTCAGACACCAAAGCATCCAATACAGCAGGGTAAGGCTGCCAGAAAGTCCCAAGACTTCCACAAAGTTACTGTTTTGTCCACGTGGCACAGCTCTGAAGCTGAACCAGAAATGACAGCTGAGCTTAGGATAGCAAAGCCTTTTTGCCAATGAATTTCTTGTAAAGTCAACAATTATAATTTATTCTGATCCTTTGTGTCACCATATTAGTAGTTATTTTTCAGCAATCCCAGAGCAGCAACAAATAATACCATAGAAGAGGGCTGATATAATTACAGGCTGAAAAAGACAGGCCAGCACCCTTACACTCCAAACTACCCTCTGTGGCTCCTTCATACCCCATATGTTGCTAATAAAACTGCTTGAATCATACCTATGAGACAGTTTTACTGATATTGTATCAGGTCCCTGGGTTCTTTGTATGAGATACGATGTCACCAGCACTATAACTATGCAAATTTGGTGCTAGAGGATCCCACTGGACACGATATTCCGCACGTAATTCGTGGGACGAAGCTGTGCATTAACAGTAATGCCAGTGTTCTCTAAATGAAAGCACCATGTTTATTGAAAAGCTTGCCACACCACAATGAAATCAAATTTAAAAAGCAATAAAGAGCCACTGATGTGCTCAGAGCAAAGATGGCAACCTTGGTGGGTTCCCCCCCCCCAGAACGATGTCAGTTTTGCTTGGGGCTCGCCTGACGATGCTTCATGGAAACTTTTAGCACTAGCAGCAGCACTTCACAAATGCAATCCCCTCCCCTCATCAGGTTAATTAATGACTTGAAATAGGGACCTTCTGAGCCCTGTTTTTAGAAATAACCATGTGATTTTCAGCAAGAATCTGAGCTCTGATCACTTGCAAGTCTAAGTCTCAGTTTCTACTACTAATAAGCAAATAACTTGTAGAACAGCTTAGGTTGGAAAGGACCTCATGATTCTATGATTCTGTCATCCATTCCAACCCCCCACCATGGGCAGGAACACCTCTCAACTAGACTCAAGGCCTCGTCCAACCTGGCCTTCAACATCCCCAAGCAGGAGGCATCCACAACCTCCCTGAGCAACCTGTTCCAGATTCTCACCAGCCTTGTATTGAAGAAATTCTTCCTCAGATCCAGTCTAACCCTGCTCTACCTCAGCTTCAAACCATTCCCCCTTGGCCTGTCTCTAAACACCTTTAGGAGAAGTCCCTCTGCAGCCTTCCTGTAGGATCCCTTCAGCTATTGAAAGGCAGCTCTAAGGTCTCCCCAGAATCTTCTCTTCTCCAGGCTTAACACCCCCAGCTCCCTCAGCCTATCCTCATAGCAGAGGTGTTCCAGCCCCACCTGTAGACGTTTGATTATTTTTTCTTCTCTTGTTTCCCACAGCACATAGCAAGTATTCAGTAATTCCAGAACTGGGCACGCTATTCAAGGTGGGGCCTCACAAGGGCACAGTAAAGGGGCAGAACCACCTCTCCTGATCTGCTGGCCACTCTCCTTTTGATCACCATACAACTCAGAGAATTATACATCTCTTCTCAAAGTTTGAAAAAAAGCAAAGCCCTCCTCCCCAAGTATGACCCTAGGCTGCTCTGAAGCAACTTATTTTTAGAAAAAGCACTTATTGCAGATATTTAGTTTTAATTAATAGTCTCCCTGACTTCAACATTTGCACAGCAAGACAACTCCACGCTTCAATTAAAGCATGCACATAAATGCTGTGCTGATTCATGGCCAAAACCATGACAGGAACATCATTATATAAAATTCTTGTAAAATTTAAAGGGTGAAAATTAATAAATAAATAACAGCAGTCTCACTCTCAAACAGAGCATTATAAATCCTGAGAAGCCACAGCTTGAGCAGAACTTAACAGGTTGTTGAATATATGAATGCTGGGGCTAAATGAACTCATTGAAATTGTTTCAGAGTAGGCAAAAGGAATTCAGGGAAGTATCTTAGCTATACAAGTCCCACCTCTCCATTCTTGGCATCTATTACATGCCTCAGGAGTTGAGGATTCTTTACCAGAGGTGTGGAGGCAACTCCACCTTCCCCTGTCATGATCTGCTCTATTTGTCCACTGTTCACATAGCAGACAAGTGAATTTCTTTCATCCAGCTGAGTTCCATCAGAGATAAAGGAACAAGTTCTTCACCATAAGGGTAGTGGAACACTGGAACAGGATGTCCAGGGAGGTGGTTGGGGCTCCATTCATGAAGATAGTCAAGGTGAGACTTGACAGGGTTCTGGGTAGCCTGATCTAGTTGAGGATGCCCCTGCTGCCTGCAGAAGGGGTTGGAGCAGATGACCTTTGAAGGTCCCTTCCAACCCAGACCTATGATTCTATGACCAAAATGAACATCTTCAGCAGATGTTCGCTTCCAGGGAGCAGTCATTCCAAGCTGTAAAGCTGCCTATCATAATGCACCTAATTTTGGAATAAAATGACACCAGAAACAAAGTCTTCTTGATTGTCTATGCAACACCACAAACTGCAAGCTTCAACAGTTAGACAGAATCCTTAAATGTAAATCAGTAACAAATCTCTGTTGAAATACCCTCTGCTCCTATTTATAAAAATGACAGATTTATGGTACTTGATGGGTCTGTGGCTCACTGCTACGAGCTGACAATTTTAGGAGTTGAAAAAATATTTATTAAAATGAACGTTCAGTCCAGTACAGCCAAGCAATACTTTAAAAGTAATCCCACACACAAATTTATTAAGGCACCAGGAAGCTACAGCTGATGGCAAAATTGAGCTGAATGTATCAATTTGATAGTAGTTACCATCAAGAGTTAAAGTATCTAAAGAAATGCTGAAGATGTGAAGTGGCCTCCCAAATAACCTGCTTCACTTCCTCACTTTGGTGAACTAGGTGGTGTGCAATGAGCCTGGCTACTGGGCGATGGGGCAGGCAGAAGCCACAGGACCTTGCTGCTAGTTGAGGTGTTCCTCCCTCATGATGCTCCTTTGGGTGTGAGTCTCAGTGCAAGCTTCCCACCAGCCCCAGAACAAACCAATGCTTCAGGAAACCACTGAGCTGAGGACTCTTCCACTGGCAAAACCCAGTATTTGTCAAATGACACTTAGCACCACAAAGCTGTGCTAAAACTTGAGACCAAGCTGCCTCTTCATCTCTTAGCTGAACAGGACGGCCCAGATCACAGCAGGGTAGAGGGTTGGAAGGGAGCTCACCTAGTCCAATTCCCATGCTAAAGCAGGGTCACCCAGAGCAAGCTGCTCAGGATCATGTCCAGGCAGGTTTCAAACATCTCCAGAGGAGACTTCACAACCTCCCTGGGCAGTTCATCTCCCTCCAAGTAAGGATTATAGACAACTAAAGCAACAAAACTGATACAACAGTACAGGTGAGAAACAAACATCCCAGCAGCTTTCTACAGGACCAGGACAGCTAAACAGCTGCAGCTGAAGCAGGCTGCCCTCCATTCACAAGGCATCATACACAAGCTAAAATATAGAGTCAGGGCAACTCGACTTGGTTCTGCTCAGCAGCAGCTTGTGCTTTGCTCCAGCCATTTCACACCTAATTCACAGAGTGCATTACCCATCCACGTGTCGCTGAGATCTAACCTGAGCAGTGACTAGAATCAAAATCACTTAATTAATCAATTAATGCTTAAGTGAAAGGCAGAAAGCAAACATAATGCACTGGAGGACTTCCTGACAAGGCATTACTTTTATTTCAACTCCATTCAGTAGTCCACTCCTTCTGAAGGATTTGTGAAAAAGCCATCAAGAAATTATACAGTAGAGCAATGCTGATTATCAGTGAACATAGAAACACAGAACCGAGAGGTTGGAACAAGCCTTAGAGATCATCTGCTCCAACCTCCCCACCATGGGCAGGGACACCTCTCAACTAGACTCAGTTGCTCAAGGCCTCATCCTGCCTGCCCTTAAACCTCCTCCAGGCAGGAGGCATCCCTGGGTAACCTATTCCAGAGTCTCACCACTTCTTCCTAAGATCCAGTCTAAACCTACTCACCACCCTCAGCTTCAAACCATTCCCCCTTGTCCTGTCTCTGGATACCCTCAGGAAAAGTTCTTCTGCACCCTTCCTGTGGGATCCCTTCAGGTACCGGAAGGCAACTCTAAAGTCTCCCCAGAGTCTTCTCTTCTCCAGGCTGAACACCCCCAGCTCCCTCAGCCTCTCCTCATAGCAGAGATGCTCCACTCCTTGGATCATCTTTGTGGCCTCCTCTGGACTCACTCCAACAGCTCTGTGTCTTTCTTACTGGGAACGGGACACCAGAACTGGACACAGTATTCCAGGTGGGGTCTCCTAAGAACAGAGTAAAGGGGCAGAATCCCTTCTCTTGACCTGCTGGCCATACATCACAAGGTACAGAGACCTTTTGAGCAGGAAAGAGTCAAGCTGAGATGTTCAGAGATCTACAGAGACACATGATGTTGCCCACTTGATCCAAAAGCTGAGTCTGATTTTGATGAATCAAAACTCTGCCACTTCCTCCCTGGATCACAGACTCACTCCAGTACTCCTCAGGTAACAACACAATGCAGTCATTATTGGCACAAAATTGGCAATGCCTTTCTTCACACCACAGTTCAGTGAAGTTTGCCCAAACACCCACAATGGTAAGAATTTACCTTCAAATTAACACCAATTTACTCAGAGGAGGTCACTCTCACAAACCTCACTTGTTCAGCAGGACAGGAGGTTGTTGGTACAACTGTTATTCTTTCATCAGGAACTGAAGACAAGTGCAGGAAGAGCAGGAGTAAAGAAGTTTCTAAACAACTCACAGAGATGCTGCTTTTTAACAGGAGCAGACAAAACATCCCTTAAAGTTGCATTGAGAAGGCAAAGCTGACCTCAGGCACTACAGTTCAGTATGTATGAGATCACCTACGTGGAGACTGACCTTAATAATACTACAGGGGTAAATCTGTGCTCTTGAACAAATGTTTTCCAATGTATTAGGCATACAGAAGCTTTTTTTCTGCATCAAGTACCACAAGTCACATTCCTTAAAGTGTTTCTTTTCTTCACCAAATACACTGTGGACAACCTAGGGAGGATGCCCCTCGGTGCTCCTCTTTGAGGTTCTCATCTACAATTTTCCACTAATAATGAAAACAGAATTTTTTTCTCCCTCAAAAATCATTGTCACATTGAGGATCAGCTTTCCTAAGCTCATGTGCCAAATGAAGACTTTCAACGCTACCAGAAGTTGTGATAGAGGATTTCATTGACTTTAAATCAAGCACAGATCCAAAGCCCACAGTAATGCAAAGGCAGGAAGAGCAGAGGACAAGCAGTAGCAGGAATGCCTGTGTAAGACACATGAGAATCTGGTGGTACAAGAGTAGTGACTGGTCTGATTTAAAACACAAATGGAAATCAAAAACAGTAATCTCAAACTTATCAAGCCTGCAGCCCCTCTCACAAGAGGAGGCATCATCAATATAACCCCAGGCAGAACTGCCATCCTACCAGACACCAACCTCACATACAAACATACCACAGCCCAGATATTCTCTCCACAACAATACTCTTGGCTCTTTTTACCCATTCAGGAGCTCCAACAGGCAAAAAAGAACTAGTTTGGCCCACAATAATATGTGATGTTTTCAATCTCTTCCCCAATAGTCATCTTTGCTGGAGCAGCTCTACTAAATCCTGAATCATAGAATGGTTTGGGTTGGAAAGGACCTCCAAAGGTCATCTAGTTCAGGTCCCCTGCAGTCAGCAGGAGCATCTTACGTTAGATCAGGTTGCTCAGAACCTTGTCAAGCCTCACCTTGAATATCTTCAACAACCTCCCTGGGCAAACCATTCCAGTTTTCCACCACCCTCATGGTGCAGAACTTGTTCCTAATATCCAATCTCAATCTGCTCTTCTCTAATTTCAAACCATTGCCCCTAGTCCTGTCACTACAGGCATTTTGGACACAGTCCCTCCCAGCCTTCTGGAAGGCCCCCTTCAGGTACTGGAGGACAGCTATTAGGTCTCCCCAGAGTCTTCTCCTCTCCAAGACTGAACAACCCCAGCTCCCCCAGCCTGTCCATACCTCAAATCATCTGGTTTCTCTAGATCTTTCTGTTCTGATCTGACCGAACATATCCCTCCAACAGATCTTAAAATTTCTAACAGGTAAAGGCAGAACCTCAGTCTCTTACTTGGATGCCACAAAATGTTCTTCAGGCTTTCTTCAGGGAAGTTGTGCAGAGGCAACAGGCTCTAAGAGCATTCAGCCTTTAAAACAACTGTCAGTGGGCTAGTCCCAGGCCCCACAGCCCAGCACCCAGAGTGTAAACCATCTCCCCAAGGGTAATGAAGTTCATTGAATGTTTAAGTCTGGACAGATTTCATTCTTTGTACTCCACAGATTACAAAACAATTAAAGAGGCTGGAAACAGACAATTGGCTTGAACTGAAGTTACACAATTGGGTGGGCAGAATCCTTTTTGTCCACAAGCATTAACATAGCCAGGACATTTTAAATAGGTTTATATTCACTTAAAAAGAGATTTTTGCAACAAAAAGCATGTTTTATCTGAGTAACTGGATCAGCAGATGGAAAAAAGCCACACACACCCCACAGCTTCCCCACGTGCATGCTCCTGATCATTTATCTTTCTGCCTCAAGCTCTTCCAAGTTGTAAGAGCTTCAGATCACCACAACAAATTAAAATTCTGAAGATGATGTCCTAATACTGTCTTCACAGTTAAATACAACACTGGCAAATACCTACCAGGTTACACACACTAAGCAGTTCAAGTGATAATCATAATGATGAATGTGTGATTTAATGCCCATTTGCTTTGATTTATAGGAACCATCACATACAAGTCTCACTTATCCATTTTAAGTCAGTGGGAAGGAGCCTATTTTTTTCCTGACCTGGATCAGTGTTCAGTCTCAACTTAGGGACTTGCTTTTTTGTTGCTGTTTTTTGTTTTGGGGGTTTTGTTTTGTTGTTTTGGGTTTTTTTTGCATTAACCAGAATCAGTCCTTGCACACAGCTGAAAAAGCCTGGGGCTGCACAGTCCTTTGGAATCTCAGCAAGTGGCCCTATGACTCCCTCTGATAGTCTTGCTGAAAAAAATAAGATCAGCTGAGTCTCCTTCTTCCCTTCCAGCTGTGGGAGAAAGATCAGCCTATGCTTTATCTCAGAAGAAAAGGCCCTGCTAAGGTCAACCTTTCATATGAAATACAGCTCATTAACAACAGCAGGACAAGGGAGGTGATTCTGCCCCCTCTGCCCCTCTGCTGTGGGAGAAAGGGATCAGCCTATGCTTTATCTCAGAAGAAAAGGTCCTGCTAAGGTCAATCCTTCATATGAAATACAGATCATTAACCACAGCAGGACAAGGGAGGTGATTCTGCCCCCTCTGTTCCACTCTCTTGAGGACTCACCTGGAGTCCTGCACCCAATTTTGGTGTCCCCAGCACCAAGTGAGGGAAATGGAGCTGCTGGACTGGGTCCAGAGGAGGACCACAAAGATGATCAGAGGGCTAGAGAACCTCCCCTAGTGGGACAGGCTGAGGGAGCTCGGATTGTTCAGCCTAGAGAAGAGAATGCTTTGAGAAGATGTAATAGTAGCCTTCAAGGTCCTCTTTAAGGACCTATAAGAAAGCTGGGAAGGGACTTTTTACAAGAGCTTGAAGTGATAGGATGAGAGGGAATTGATTGAAGCTTGAGGAGGATAGACTTAAACTGGACATTAGAAAGAAATTCTTTATAGTGAGGGTGGTGAGACACTGGAACAGGTTGCCCAGGGAGGTTGTGGATGGCCCTCCCTGGAAGTGTTCAAGGCCAGGTTGGATGAGGTCTTGAGCAACCTGATCTACTGGAAGGTGTCCCTCTCCAAGGCAAGGAGGTTGGAATTAGATGATCTTTAAGGTCCCTTCCAACACAAACCGTTCTATGAATCTCTGAATACAGAGCCACTCAGGTTATTGCTTTTTCTTTGTGTAGCTGAGATTCCATTGCACCTATTTCAAGATGCTCAACACTTTTTCATATGTATTTTTATAGGCACACCAATAACTTGTTTCTGAAACTACTTTAATCGAAGTCTTGCTTACTGAATCTGAAAGAAGCCACCCAGCGATAAGTCATTGCTCTTATTGTCAAAGTATCATGCCCATGAGACAAACTGCAATTTAAACAAGATTCCCTGTAGCCTTCCCTGAATGCAAAAAAACAGCTAAACCACACAGTATGGATGGGAAAATGCAGGAGTGCCAGCTGCCTAGCTGCTAAGTGTTCTTTATTTTTGCCACAAGCCACAATTCTGTGAACTGCCCCATGGAGAGAGAGAGTCTTCTTCTCAAGACCAGTAATTCTCTTCGAGTATATGAAGTTGTCCTAGTTTGGCTGAGATAGAACCATAGGGCAGACATGGGCTGCAGGCTGTTAGCAGTCTGGAGTTAACCAGGGCAGTCGATCTGAGGTGGCTACAGCTGTATACCAGACATGTCACACTAAGCAGTAAGGAGGATTTCTCCTGCTTGGCCTCCTCCTGACTCTGCTCCTCTTCGTGTCCTGCTCCTGAGGATGGCTTTCCCTTTAATTGTGATTGCTCTGCCTCTGCTGATTCAAGTACAACTTTATATACAAGTTTTGAAGGCTCCAACCTTGGAATTGTTCAAAGGCAGGTTGGATGGTTCCTTGAGCAACCTGATCTACTAAGTGTCCCTGCCCATGGGAAAGGAGTTAGAAGCAGATGATCTTTAATTTCCCTTCCAACCCAAACGATTCTGATTCTGGAACCAGTATTAGTTTTGTTATTTCATCAAATAATTTTAACCCACTGATTTTTTTTTCCCCATTTCCCCACCCCATTCCTCTTCCCTGCTGAGCAAGGTTCATTGGGCAACAGAGCAACTGCTACAGTTTAGCCCTAGATATGGACTAAATGTAGAGAAATATCTAGACCAAAACCCTCTATCCAAGCCTCTGCAGTTTCCATACAATGATGTAAAACAGTGTTTACTCTAGGGTTTGGTCTACATCAACTTAGGCAACAATCCCTACCACCACCTTTACTTCAGACATACCTTACATACAGAAAAGAACTGATTAGCTGTGTCAGCCCTCACTGCAAAACAGCAGCACTGACAGATTAAAAAAAGGCACAACAAAATACATTATTTGTGGGAAGGAGAACAAATGTGAGTTGCAATCATCTTGAATCAGACCAGTCACATCACATTACTCTGCTTGATACTACACTACCAGGTATTACAAAAGCAAGCCTGGCCCAGGCTTGTAAATCCCATATTATATAGAAGCCTCTGCAAATAGAATACTAATTTAAAAAACAAACAAACAAACAAAAAATCAACAACCTAAAAAAAAGTAAAAGACTAAAAATGCCAATAGATTTTAAAAGTTTACAAAGAGGTTCCAAAAGTTACCAAAGCACAATATTTTTAATTAAATTCCTGAGTGATCTGAAAATAGTAAAAATTTTTACCCCACTCAATCAAAACCCATTGAAGTAAAATTCATGGCAAACAGCTCAATGGTTTGGTTTTATATTTTGAGACTGTATTAAGAATAAAATTGCTTCCTTTGACTAGGATATAATACCTGCCAACTCTCAAAATAAAGGAGATGAGGAGTTTATAGAGAAAAAAAGATCTGGAGGATAGGAGATACGAGCATCAGAGAATTATTAAAGAGTACAAACAAAACAAAATTATGCCAAGGAAATACAAGAAAATTCCAGTTTGGAAAGCACATTAACATGGAACTAAATGTCCTCATATTTTGTTATTAGAAAGACATCACTGAATTAAAGCCTGACTTCCATGGCTGGAGGTAGTTAACTGATGAAAGCAAAGGTTATGGAAAACTGTAATCAAGTTTCATAAAATGTACATGGGAAAGTGGTTATTAGGGTACTAAGAGCTTGGGAGAGGGATGCTGAGATGAAAGCTCAAACTAAACAAAAGAAAATTAAAAAAAAACTGACCTCTTGACTTTAACATTGCAACACAGAGCTTGGAAAAGAGAGGAACAACTCCAGCCAGGAGGGCAAGAACAAAGCCATGTTATAGGATGACTAAATTTTGTCTCACAGTCTAGTGACAGTGAGGAGTGAAAGGTGTTTGCTCTCCACATCTCTCAGACAACTGGGATTTAAGGACCCAGTTACACTTCTGATTCCAGGCACTGCCAGCTGAGTCTGAAACAATGTAAAACTATTTGTCAGGCTTCCGTTCCATTCTACACCTTGCACAACAGGAGGACCTCATCAGAAGTAGGTCCTCCTCCTTCAGTATACTACTGTGTGTCAAAACATCATCATTAACGTTGGAGATTCAACCTCTCCCACATTCATTACTCCCCATAATCTCCTCATCAGAATAACCTGCTTAGAAGAGAGATCTTCCATTAAGTAAGGGCCAGAGAGAGGCACACACACAAAAACAGAGATTTAAAACTTAGAGCCATTAAAGATGCCAGAACACTTTCTTGGCTGGAAAATAAGCTCAGTACTGTAGAGGATTTATGATTTTTATTGACAACACAAAGTATCTCTGTGTACTAGAGACAGACTGAATGGAACCATACCCATTTGCTTTCAGCCAGCCTCTCACATAGTTATGAGTTACATGCAAACGTAACAGGAAGACTGCATGTACAAGAAGACATCCAACTTCTCCTTCATAAATGTGTCCAGATCCTAATTAGAATAACATCATTTAGATCCCAAGTCTCTGAAAAGACACAGCCATGTTAAATGATTATGTCAAACTCAAGCTACGACCTTGAGAAATCAGAATGCTGGAGGTTGGAATGAACCTCTGGTGATTATCTACTCCAATCCCCCTGCTAAAGCAGGGCTGCCCAAAGCAAGTTGTACAAGTTCACACCCAGGTGGGTCTCCAGAGAAGAATGCTCCACAAGTTCTCTGGGCAGCCTGCTCCAGTGCTCCATCACCCTCACAGCAAAGAAGTTCTTCCTTGTTGAGACAGAACTTCAGGTATTTGGTTTGTGCCTGCTGCCCCTTATCCTCTCACCAGGCATCACTGAGAAGAGTCTGGCCCCATCCTCTTCACATCTGCCCTTGACTGATCAGATCCCCTCTCAGCCTGCTCTCCTGCAGCCTAAGCAGCCATAGGTTTCTCAGCCTTTCCTCCTCACAGAGGTGCTCCAGTTGCCTCAGCATATTCATAGCCTCCACTGGACTCTAGTAGCTCTGTCTTTCTTGAACTGGGGAGCCCAGAATGAGACACAGTACTCTAGATGTGGCCTCACTAGGACAGAGTAGAGAGGGACATCAGCCTTCCTTTACCTGCTGGTCACACTCTCCTTAATGCACCCCAAGATACCATTTGCCTTCTTTGGTCACAAAGGCACACTGCTGGCTCATGGGGAACTTG
The DNA here is from genome assembly GCF_027791375.1 of Indicator indicator. NCBI lineage: Eukaryota > Metazoa > Chordata > Aves > Piciformes > Indicatoridae > Indicator > Indicator indicator. The sequence continues at coordinate 41,920,360 of NC_072014.1, read as the reverse complement.
TCCATTAGGATTTACAAGTCCTTTTCTGAAGAGCTGCTTTCCAGCAGGTCAACCTCTCACCTGTACTCGTGCAGAAGGTTATTCCTCCCAAGGTACAGGACTCTACACTTGCCCTTGTTGACTTTCTTAAGGTTTTCCTCTACCTAAGTCTCTCTGAAATGCAGCAGTTTCTGGTGTATGAGCCACTCCTCTCAGTTAGGCACCATCAATGCTTTAGCCTTAGTGGTTTGCACTCACCTTCTCCATTTTCTGCAGAGACCCACTGCAGAAGTAGCATCCAAACAATTATAACTTGTGACCTTTTAGCACAAATGGTAATTTCTTAGACTAGTACTTTTGATATTCCATCCCATGCTCTTGCAAACAAGAGCTGCCCAAAAATACTTTCCATGTAAAACTAAATGTTCCCAATGACAACTCTGATCACATCATTCTCTGCACATGAACATTAAAAGATGCAACAACAGCAAAAAAACAAAAAACCCACAACACCCCACTGATTATTCTTGTAACTTCCAAACTAAATCCTAAATATAGAACCTTTTCAAATTGTCTTTGCTAAAATTCAACTAATATGTTCATTGCTTTAACCAAAAGACAGCAAAGCACAACTTGTATTGTGCTGCAGGCTATCAAGTGAATGTTCTTTGGTTGAATCATGGATGGATGAAGATGAAAAGTAGGTTTTGAGCATTTGCAACAGTTCTGACATTGTGTTCCTCGTTACAAGTTATCCCCACTTATTTATTAAGCTTACTCCAGAATTTCTACTACCTTCAGAAAGACAATTTTCATCAATTCTTCTCATCTTTGTGCCTAACCAAAGAAAAATGCACAGAACATGGGCAGAATCCCCAGCTGAAAAAATGGGAGCAGGGTTAAGAGAGAAGGAACCCAGCAGCTGCTTCAGCCAGGCTGGAAAGGTTGTGTTTGCTACTGAATTTTGTCCTTAGCACAGCATTCAGATGATGCTTTGTTATCATTTGCCTATTCTAGGGGCCAATTCTGCCATATAGAAGTTCCCATGTAGGAGAAATAATAAATAAAGCTACCCAGCCTCCTCTTCTCCACTGCAGCCTGGTCCATCTCCACCAGAATTACCTCCAGTACTTCCCAGAAGGATTAATTCCACTTGCAAATTCTATGGAATTCTTCATTCCTCCACGCAAAACAAAGCCTTCCTCAAAACCAAACTGTTCTTCTACCTAAGACTGGATACTGCCTACTTGTGCTAAATGGCTTTAAGATCCAGTGTCTCAAACAAGTTAAAACCAGGAATTTCACATTAATTCATTAATTTCTGGAGAGTATTTGGGAGGTTTGGTGTCCTTCTAAGCAGCCCATGCACATGTGCCTGTGGCAGGCTTTGTACATTCTGTAAATTCATACACACTGGGTTTACAGCTGGAAAAATTAACTCTCAACGTTCCAAAAATCTTTTAAATTTGTCTTTCTGAAAAACACATCTGAATCTTTTAAATTTGTCTTTCTGAAAAACACATCTGAATCTTTTAAATTTGTCTTTCTGAAAAACACATCTGACTGCAAGTACCTAGAGGAGCCATCACAACTGCAAACTGTGCTTACTCCAAGCAATGAATTGCTTATAGAGCATCTGAAAGGGCAAGGAAAGCCTGCAACTGCTTTCAGAGCTTCCCAAATGATCCCAGGATGCTAAGGCAGAGGTGAAAGCAATGACAGTCTGTCACCACATGCAACAAAGTCTTGCAGGAGGAGGAGCAGATGGAGCCCTGACCTTTCTGCAAGTTGCCACAATTCAAACTTACAGGTGAGGCAACATCAGATGCAAGTGACTGTGGTTGCTTTCAAAGGCTTAGTACTTTAAAGGCTAAAGTCTCTGTCACTAGGGAAGATTTTCTTTCTCTCCTTTCTTCAGACGGAAAAAGCTTCCAAGTTCAGAGATTCTTCAAAGGATTCTAGGAAACACCTGGAGATCATAGAAAGATAGAATTGTTTAGGTTGGAAAATGCCTTTAAGATCATCACATCGAACCATTAATCCAGCACTGCCAGGTCACCACTCAACCATGTTCCTCAGCATCACATCTACACTTTTAAATCTCTGCAGAGATGGTGACTCCACCACTTCCCTGGGCAGCCTGTTCCACAGCTTGACAACCCATTCAGGGAAGAGTTTTTCCCTTGAGTTCAACCTAAACATTCCCTGGTACAACTTGTCCTGTCACCTTTCACCTACTCCATCAGGGCCACGTCCTTCCCATGCTGAGGGCTCCAGAGCTGGACTCAGCACTCCAGGTGAGGTCTCACCAGAGCAAAGTGGCAGATACATCTCTCCCAACCTGCTGACCACGCTTCTTTTGATGTGGCCCAGGGTGACATCAGCTGCAAGCTCACATTGTTGGCTCATGTCCAGCTTCTCATCCACCAGAACCCCCAAGTCCCTTTCTGAATATACCTGCAGGAGTTTCTTATGCAAGCAAAATCTACCCAGCAACTCTGGGGCTTGTAGCTACAGTGATCAAATCAGCTTCACACATGTCAAAAGATTGCAAAGCAAGAAATAAAAGTAGAATCTTCATCTATCAACAACTACTTCTGGTTTCACAGAAAGTGCATTAGAAGAAATGCTGAAACCCCTGGCCATACATTAAGGCAATTTTTACACCCAAACAGTTTGGGAATGTAACATTGTGTATCAGGGCAGTTTCTTCAAGAATGATGATCTAAGCAGAGCACTAGTCAATTCACCAAGAGATATCAAAGATAGCCTTTTATTACAAATGATCCCAGTATCCCCCTTGAGGCTGTGGCTATCAGAAAGCATTTAGTTAGCTCCCAAGCCAATATTTCTCTCTATCTGTTTTATTATGAAACTTTAACACATTTTCAATAACTTTTAGCTTTGCTATAGAGAGCAACAAATAATTTCCCAGAACCCTCTGGAAAATCCAACATGCAAAATGATCCCCTCAGTCAATTTGTGAATTATTAAACTGGGGAAAAAAAAACACCCACACACATACATCAGATCATTTGATCAGTGGAAGGAACAGAGTAAGTATTGGGAGCTTCAGGACAGATGGACGAACTTCAGGTCATAGAAAAATCCTACCAAGGCTGTATTTGAAGAAAAATGTGAAAGTTCCTGAAAGCAGCCTGGGTGAAAATACTTTGTGTTGCTAAGAAACATCATCCCTGATGATGGATGAATTAAATTGTCTCAGTTAGCAGAGCCAACTCCAGGCATCCCTCCTTTATTAGCAGAATGTTTTCTTGTACTGGTAATTTATTTCAAATGGCTACATACAAATAAAAAGCCCTACCTCAGTTTCATTTAAAGAAGTTCAAACTTGCATAATTAATGCCAGAAAACAGAACAGAGTTCACATCTCAAACGGGATTTAATAACTACCATCTTCAAAGTTTACATTTTTAAATGCAATATTAACACATCCACATGATTAAGAACTTATTTTAGGAGAGCCTGCAATCAAATGCACTGTTCAGCTCCCTAAATTACTCTATATACAATCCAGTGAAGGATAAAACTCTTCAAATATCCCTAAGTACTGAACCACATAAATATTCAGGTAATCAAATTTTAAACATCACAGAGAGAAAAGCATATTCATTTGTCATGTATTGTTAGGATGACACCAACATAAAAACTGAGCATGGAGGAAACGATGCAAACCACCTGCTTTTCTCATTTGGAAGTTGTCTTCACGTTTCACCCAGTTCCTCTTTTAATATATTACTTACAGGCTGCTCCCTCTGCAGAATCTAGTTGGAGATTTACAGCAGTGTATCTTTCTGAAGGGTTTTCTGCTGAGCCCCCTCAGAGCATACCTGCTTTGCCTGTTAAGTGAAGTCCTTTCAAAAAAGTTATAACTGGAAAAAAGGAAGGCCACCAGCTTACCTCTTCCCACAGGCTGCACACCAGGCCAGAGGACTCTGCTAAAAGGGGAAAGAAAGGCAAACACATCTCACCTGGCACAGCCTTCCAGAGCAGGATGCAACAGCAGAGGTGAAGCACAGCAAGCAGGGAGCCCCGAGGTAAGCAGGAGAGGCCTGAGATCAGAAAGGAGACATGTGACTGCTGCTCAGAGATGATGGAAAAAGAATTGTCTCAACTCAGAGAGGAATATGCAGAATTTTATGCCACACCAAAACCAATGTGCCTGCTGCACTTGAAATAACCCAAGGTCAAATACCAGCTTTGCAAGAACACAGTTGGCAAAGGGGAGAATCATTAAAGAAAATTAATTTGTCTGTTGGCAGGCTTTGGGCTCTTCCTTCCTATTATTCTAGGTGGTGTTGTAATGAAGATTCCAAGTTACAAGTCTCAAGTTTCAGCACTGGAGTGTTCAAATTTAAGGAAAAAAAAGTGAAAAACTTTCAATAAACTCTTCTTGGTATCCCATCACAGCTTTACAAGTCAGAAATTACTATGCATGGTCATGTGAAGAGGCCACACACTCAGCTACTCAACAGAGCGGCAACCATAGAGACTCTTCTTCCCAAATAATGCCACCACAGAGAAGAGCTACCACTGGAGAGGCTGAGGAGAAGGATCTAATAACCATACCAATTTGGCTGCACTACAGGAGATGTGCTTCCTGGGGGCCTAATAAGGAAGAGCTTCACAATCTGAGCAGAAGCACTTTTGAAACCTCAAAGGACATGTCTTATCTGCACCACTTCTGCTTCTGGAATCCCAGAAATCCTGAAGACAGAAAGCAGATCAGACTGCAGCCTTCCTAGGCACAGATGTGGAAATCACATCTGTCTTAACTGTAAGCCATGCTTCTTGCTACTTTCCAACTCTCTTACAGCATCTCTGAGCTGCTCTGGCTTTGGAAACATCAGTGCAAAGGAGAAGTCCTTCTGATCACATCAGGTGTTCTAAAACACTACTATAAAACACCAATGCCTGCAGGTTACATTCCAAGCAAAAAGCATGAAAGAAAAGGGTCTGAGGTACAGATACCTTTTCTTGCCCTCTTTTCGCTACAAAACAAAATAAAAGCTTCAAATATTGAGATGTTTGACCAAAGATTTCTTTATGAAGTGTTGATCTAACAGCTACAAAGAATGACCCTTTGTGCAAGGACACACCGAGTTACAGGCACAAATCCACATTTATGCAATTAAGTTTTTACACAGCACTGAGGAACAAAGTCACCACCAACCCAAGTGTGCAAATCCATACAAATGTTCTCCAAGTTGATTTTTTTTTTTTTAATCTCATTAAAGATTCACTCCCTAACCAGCAGCTACAAGATAACTGATTTGGATTTACCCAGCTGCAGGCTTCCCAGTACAAGGCCCACATGGACATGAAGACCAGCAAACAGCCCCAAAGATAATGGTGTCAAAACCACAACCCAGCCATTCTGTAACTCCACCTCCACTGAGATCTGCACCAAGGCAGATGTTGCAGGATTCCCAATAAGCTTCTTCCTCTTGGCCTTCACATCATAATGCAGACAGCATTTCCAGTGCAGGCTTATTTCATGTTTTCAATTATCACTTGGATTATGAACAATATAGCTGCAGTGTTTTCCAGTTACCTGGAAAGGGCCACAAGCATTCCTGGGATGCAGAATTAGAGTTGAAAAAAAGAAGGACATGAAATTGGGGGTTTAATACTGAACTGGGTTGAAAAAGTCAAAAAAAAAAAAAAAAAAAAAGAGCCAGTAGTGCACTCATGCAGACCAGAAGGCAAATCGTGCCCTGGGCTGCATCAAGACAATTGTGGCCAGCAGGGCAAAAGGAGGGGATTCAGCCCCTTGACTCTGCTCTGCTGAGACCCAACCTCCAACCCTACACCTCCAGTTCTGGTGTCCCCAGGAGAAGGACACAGAGCTGCTGGAGTGAGTCCAGAGGAGGCCACAAAGATGATTGTGGTGGCTCGTAACAAATTTTAAAGGCATAGCCTAAAACCACCACAATGATCCAAGGGCTGGAGCTCCTCTGCTGTGAGGATGGACTGAGGGAGCTGGGCTTGTTCAGCCTAGAAAAGAGAAGATTTCAGAAGAACCTTACAGCTGCCTTCCAATAGCTGAAGGAATCCTACAGGAGGGTGCAGAGGGACTTTTCCTGAGGATGTCTAGAGACAGGCCAAGGGGGAATGGTTTGAAGCAAAGGGAAAAGTAGTTCAGACTGGGTCTTAGGAAGAAGCTCTTCAGTACAAGGGTGGTGAAACTCTGCAACAGCCTGTCCAGGGAGGCTGTGGATGCCTCCTCCCTTCAGGGTATTGAAGGCCAGGTTGGATGAGGCTTTGCATAGCCAAATCTTGTTGAGAGGTGTTCCCTGCCCATGGTGTGGAGGTTGGAGGAGATGATCTCTGAGGTCCTCCCAATCTAAGCCATTCTGTGATTCTAAGAAATTTTTATCAACAGAAACACCATAAGCAAAAGCTGGTAAGATTTATTCTATTCATCACTTATACTGAATAATGTGTACATTATGTTCAAATATAGATTCAGATATTAGATACACAGACGTGGGAAACAGAGAAGCTCACCAAAAAAAAAAAAAAAAACCCTAAGCAATGAGGGAAAGGTAAAAGGAAAATGGGCTTGAAGAGCATTTAAATAAAAATAGGTGAGTAAAGAAAAAGGGTACAGGCTTGAAAACAAGTTAACAGCAGCTACAAAAAGAGAGATGATCATCTCCCACTACTGCAACAGCCACAGCAGGAAAACAGTAAGAAAAAAGGCAAAATTCCAAGGAGCTGAACAAGCTAGGAAAAGAATTAGAACAGTATTAGAGGAAATATGCTACCTCTAAGGATGGTTAAACAACAGATTAAGTGATGGAGGGGTTACACACATCTTCACTGATTGTTTTTAAGACCTGGTTAAAGTGAACATGTCAGAAACCATCTATACCTATCTGCCTGGCTTTACAATGAACACTGAATGCTCATGCAGGCAGCACAGGGCCTTAGTGCAGAGAGGATGACCTCCAGGGAGCTGTGTTTTCTTCTCTAAACCTAAAGGCTGCATGAGTTTAGGCTCCTGCCAGGCAAATCAGCAGGTGACTTGACTGCTCCTTAGAGCTCCAAGCAGGCTTTTGATATCTCTTTCTTCTAAACAGCCAAGGCAGTCCTGTGACTGACAATTTCCTATCACATCAAGCATGCTACCTTAAATAGGAAGGATTCTGAATGATCCACCCGGGAAATAAAAGTCCAAGTACAGAGAAAGGCAACCAGCAGCTGATCCCAGGAACCCAGTCCTGAGGAGATCAAAACTGCCAAACTGGGCACACAAGCACATCCCATTAGCACCTAGAAACCCAGGTAGTTATTGTTGTTCCTAGCACCTACAATAAATAAGCCTTAATAGAAGTATTTGATAAACTACTTAGAGAAATAAGGAAGGAAGGTTTGATGTTCCAAAGCTTATTTTCACAGCAGTATGAAAGGAAATGAGGTAGAGTCAGAGCTAATTCTCCTTATATAATTTCACATGGAATGATTAGTTCTGCCCCAACAGTAACAGCTTTCCAGAGGGTCCTACTTGTCGCCAAGATTGCATACAGATGCTGCAAGTGGAGCTTCCCTATTCTCCACTGACAACCAACTTAAAAGGCCAATATAATATTCATTTTACTAGAGAATGGAATTCACAGCATGAACAGTAAAATAATGTCACAGCTACCATGAAACTGCACTTGGTGTGTTGGGGGCTGTGACTTTTAAAAGTTTAATCATGACACAAATTCATGAAGAGAGGAAGGTGCAAAGCAGTTTTCTGCTTTAGCAATGTCCTGTGCTCGTCAAGGATGTCTAAGAGAGGCATAAGCTGTGGTCTGATGAGAGGGCACAGGCACGGAGAAGCATTTGTGTCACATGCCCCTGTGGATTTTGTTTCAGAAGGCAGGTTTGCAGCCATTACTGTGCTCAACGCCCCCTTCTCTTAATCCTGATTAGGAAAGACATTCCACATGCATGGGGCTGCTAAAGGTGGTGGAATTCCCTAAGTCACCTGGGTCGCTTCTGGGTGAAATACCAATTACTGGCAATTCAGCTCAACAAGACCAACAAAAAAACCCAAGCCTGTAAGAGACATCACTCAGCCCAACGTGAGCATATCACAGGGATAATCCTGCAATGCTTTGAAAAACCCCTGTAATAGGTATTAGCAGGTTTAGAAAGCTCTGTAGTGTTTTGCACTTAATCCTTGAACAGACCCTCGTAGAAAAGCCATATTCAATTCCAAACCTCCAAACTCTGGACTGGTCTTTAAATCCATGGGCTGAGGTCAACACAATGAGATTTAATAAAACCAAGTGCCAGGTCCTGCACTTCAGCCACAACAACCCCAAGCAACGCTACAGGCTTGGGGCAGAGTGGCTGGAAAGCAGCTTGCTGGAAAAGGATCTTGGAGTGCTGGTGGGTGAGCCAGCAGTGTGCCCAGGTGATCCTGGCCTGGATCAAAACCAGTGTGTCCAGCAGGACTAGAGAAGTGATGGTGCCCCTGTACTCAGCCCTGGTGAGACCACAGCTTGAGTACTGGGTTCAGTTCTGGACAAAGTATAGGAAAGACATGAAGGTCCTGGAGCACCTCCAGTGAAGAGCAATGAGGCATACAAGGAGCAGCTGAGGGAGCTGGGGTGGTTTAAACTGGAGAAGAGAAGGCTGAGGGGAGATCTGATTGCTCTCTTCAGCTACCTGAAAAGAGGTTGGAGTGAGGCTGGTATTGGTCTCTTCTCCCAAGTAAACAGCAACAGGATGAGAGGAAATGGGCTTAGGTTGTGCCGGGGGAGGTTTAGATTGGACACTAGGAAAAAATTCTTTACTGACGGTGGTGAGGGGTTGGAACAGGCTGCCCAGGGGGGTGGTAGAGGTGCACCATCCTTGGAGGTGTTCATGAAGCTGTAGATGTGGTGCTTCAGGACATGGTTTAGTGGTCATAGTAGTTGGATTATGGTTGGACTCAATGATCTTGAAGGTCTTTTCCAGCCATAGTGATTCTATGATTCTACTCCTTATAAAAAATCATTTATTTTGTAAAGAATATCTAAATACATATTTTTCCAGGGATAGACTACCTTAGTAAATTTAGCTATCAACAAAAATCCTAAATGACTCCCCAGAACAGCATGTCAAATAACACTAAGAACTTTAAATGTGTATACTTTGCACTTACCAGCACAACCATTTGTTTTACAAAAGACCTAGAGATTAAAAACAAAGCATGCTACTGGTTTTTAGGCACAAGAACAGCAAATTTTTTATGCCTTGCCAGAAATAATGACTAATTAGGCCAACAGCACCCTACAGTCATTCCCATAAATCCTGCCTTTACATTGAAATCCCAGCAACAAAGAAAACTGACTTAACAAGCATATTTCTTGTTAAAGTTTTCTTAAAGCAAGATCAGGACATGAAATTATTCTCTACAGCCAACAAGGTGATGTTATTGTTTATTTGAAGAACTTTATCCCAAAGCACACAAAGTTACACTCAGAAATTTACTGTATTAACCACAGAATCATTTTGGCTGGAAAAGACCTTTGAGATTGAGTCCAACCATTCTCTAACTCTACCAAGTCTGGTGCTAAATCATGTTCCTCAGTACCACATCTCTGCATCTTTGAAACACCTACAGGGATGGGGATTCAACCACCTCCCTGGGGAGCCTGTTAACAGTATTTGAGAACACTTCCAGTGAAGAAGTTTCTTCTAATATCCAACCTAAACCTCCTCTGGTGTAATGAGTTGCTATTTCCCCTTGTCGTATCAGTTGACACTAGAGAAGAGACAAACCAATCCTCACTTTGATCCAACCTCCTTCCAGGTAGTGGTGGAGAGCTAGGTGGTCTCCCCTCAGCCTACTTTTCTCCAGGCTAAAGAACCCCAGTTTCATCAGCTGCTCCTCAAAAGATTCCATTCTTCAGACCCTTCAACAGCTTTGTTGCCCTTCTCTGGATCCAGATGAAACAGCAAATTCAGGTGAACAGCAAAAACTTTCAGCTGGGAAATCACAAGATACAGAATTTCACAGAATGCTGCTAGACTCTTTATTCTGCAAAGTCATCTTACAGGATGTGGGGTAATGGCTTCAAATTGGAAGAAGACAGATTTAGATTAGACATTAGGAAGAAAATGTTCACCATGGGGGTGGTGAGGCAGTAGAACAGAAAAAACATGGAGGGTCCAAGCCTAGAACCAGTCAAAACCAGGCTGGATGAGGCTCTGAGCAAACTGGTCTAGTAGGAGGCATCCCTGACCATGCCAGGGAGGTTTGACTAGATCACAGAATCCTAAAATAGCTTAGGTTGGAAGGGACCTCAGAGATCATCTACTTCAACCTTCCCACCATAGGCAGGGAATGCCTCTCAACCAGACTCAACTTCTCAAGGCCTCATCCAACTTGGCCTTGAACACCCCTAGGTCAGAGGCATCCACAGCCTCCCTGGGCAGCCTATTCCAGAGTTTCACCACCCTCAAACTGAAGAGCTTCTTCCTAAGATCCAGTCTAACCCTGCTCTCCCTCAACTTCAAACCATTCCCTCTTGTTCCTTCCAACTCAAACCACTCTGTGATCCTACAATTCTGTAACCCTTGTGTAAGACTTGAAAATACCCAGAATATAAAAGACACAGCAAGTTCAACTACTTGTTGCAATTTTTGTTTTCTGGAATATTTGTAAATATCAAAGCAGAAAAGGTCATAGGAAATACAACACTGAGCATCAGATGGAGTGATCTATACTTCAGATGTTAGGCTTTAAATGATGGAAATGATGGTGCTTCTGGAAAATTAAACACTAAAGAGGATCGAGATCTACGTTGTCAAATTCTCCACAATGATGTCATTAATGCACAACTCTGAGGCTTCCCCCCTGCCCAAACCAGAGTGAGTGGCACTTCTCTATGCAGAAATGGAGATATCTTCACTGCTCTCTCACCCAAATATTCTGCCACTACAGTCACAGACCAGCACTGCTCCATTCAGAGTTTTTAGCATTTCCAAACATTTACTCCTGCACATAGGTACAAAACTTTGGGATATTCTGGAAGTTTTTCCATACTTTACTACAGTTCTATTCCAAGTTTTATCAGGCTTTAAAATGACAAAACAAAAATCTCAGTTCTCTGAAGGAGAAGATTCTCTTTGACTTTTTAGATGACCTCACGAGTGAGGTCTTCATCCACTACATTCTGCCAGTGCCCACCATGGAACATCAATTCAGTAAATCTTCCATCCCAGAGCAGGGAAAAAAAAAAAAAAAAAAACACCCACACACCACACTGCATCATATTAAATCTGAATCCAACTACTTAGGTGTGAGCTTAAAGGGTGTGGAAGGTTGGGTTTTTTCCCTCTCCATGACAGCTTCTAACAACGACTATGAAAGAACACTGGGTGCTGTTTTAGTCATCAAACCCACAATCACCACAAGTTTTCTGTTGCCAGGGCATGGCCAGAGTAACCTTTTTAATTCTACAAAGAAAAGGTGCCCTCAGTCTTTAGGGCACTATCACACTAGTACCACTCAGCACCATTAACAGACAACCTGTTGTACAAACATGGCACCTGGATGCCCCCAGATAATCTTGGAACAGAACTGGGCACAGTATGTGAAGCCACAGTGGTTGTCTGTTGTACAGACAGCATACAAAGATGTTTGCAGATGCAGAACTCATAAAATTCCTCTTTCTCATCAACCTAACATTCACTTTTTCAGGGTTTTTTGGTACATCAATTGGGCAAAATTGAAGTACGAAGTTGATATTAAATCCAGTTGCATCTGAAGTGCCAACAAGAATGCTTCTGCTAATCACACATGTATTAAATTTTGCATGTTTGATTATATGTAAACACACACAGAGAAACATCTAAATCAAAGCTGCCTATACAGCACTAACTTACTTTGGGATTTATGTGTCTCAGCTGTTTGTGTTCTTTCGCTGTCTTAATCTTAACAATTATTCAGGGGGAAGAAATACAAACCACACTTAGTGCCTGGCTTTGCTTGTTTCCCTGCAAGTTCTGCATTTCATCATTAATTTTACATACTTCATTGTTAATTTTAGACATTCCTCCAGTTCTCATATGGACATCAAAGAGCTACTCACACACAAAATATCAGCAGTCTGAAGTATTGGCTTCCCTGCTTCTTGGCATTTATAACTTGAAAAGATCTTTTGATTTCTTGCCTACAGGAAATACTGTGGATCAAAAATAAAGCATATAGATATGCTCCCATATATATGTGGTCCAGGATTTAGGATAATAGACTGTTTGGAGACATGGTTTTCAGATTTAGATCTCATACTCTGTCTGGTGCTTCACACATTTATTTTTACTTTCACATCTGATGTGCAGCAATATGGCTAGCTAAGGTGTATGTTTAAGACACACTTTGATATAGATCCGTTCAGAAGTGAAATTCACACTGGGCTATGTGTCCTTACAGCACCAAGGCACCGTTCCACCGCTGCTAACTGCACCGCTTACTGATGGCTGGGGGCAGGAGAAGGCGGGCTCTCCAGAGCCCCTCCTTAACAACTTGCCATCAAAGATTAAGGTGATTCTCCTGCTTTACCAACTTGGTAGAGAATATTTCTCACACACAAACAGAAATAAAATCCTTTAGTAGCCAATGTATACCTAAAATGCCTCCTGCAAGGGTTCCTAACATCCTTGCATATGTATCTAGTTTGTTCCCCACTTCCAAGTAGTTGCTTGCTGTTTTGTTTTTTAATTAGAAATATTAGTAAGTTACCCAACTACTCTGAGACAATGAGATATTCTCTCTGTTCAGGCTAACAAATCATTTCCCTTGGTTTTGCTACTACTCCCACTACACACTGGCTTACATCTCCACCAGCAGCACACAGAAGCCCTCAAACATAGCATTGTTTTACTGCCAGTTTCAATGACAGCAGCAGTCAACATCGTGGTCCCATTATTTATAACAATATCATTAAAAATTGAACCCTGAAATATATTTTTACTGTATTTCCTTAAACAGAAGAGAATTCTGGTCACACAGCAATGTGTGTGTCATACATCCTTCTTCTGAGCACATAGTTTAGGACAGCACATCGTGAGTTTATCTTGTCCCACATGGTTTAGCCTGAGTGAGAGAAGGCATTTGGCATGTCACAGAAGCACAGAAACATTCAGGTTGGAAAAGACCCTCAGAATCACCAAGTCCAACCAAGAACCCTACTCTACAAGGTTCACCCCTAAACCATATCTGCAAGTACCACATCCAAAACACCTTTAAACGTATCCAGGGGTGGTGACTCGACCAATTCCACAGGCAGCACATTCCAATGTCTGACCACTCTTTCCCTGAAAATTGTTTTCCTAATGTCCAGTCTAAACCCACCCAGTCACAGCTTGAGGCTGTTCCCTCTTTTTCTATCACTAATTACCTGTGAGAAGAGACCAGCACCAGCCGCTCCACAACGTCCTTTCAGATAGTTGTAGAGAGTGATGAGGTCTCCTCTCAGCCTCCTCCTTTTCAGACTCAACAGCCCCAGTTCCTTCAGTCACTCTTCATAAGATTTATTCTCCATGTCAGTCACTAATGCGATACCAACAATTAATTCAATTATTTAGCCAGGTAAGATCTCCAGTCTTTGGACAAGACTTTGCAGCTAATATGTAAGAATATTCCAGATGAAATATCTGCTCATCAACAGCTGCAAGAGAAACAACTTACCTCAATGGCTCTCCCAACCTGAGATATATAGGGCTGCACATACATACTCTGATCTTGTGAGGTCAGACAATGCACTATGCATTACTTCTTTTTTCCTAGTTAGATTCCAGCTGGTCACACAAAAAAGGAATTTAAAGACAGCAAATACTTCTAAAACTACTGGCCTCCTCTATGTAAGGAAGCACTTGGTGTGATCACAGCTTACAGCAGCCATTGCCATTTTGCCCAAGCAGTTTATTCCAGGAGCCCTGAGCAAAAGAAAGCACATTGGTATAGTTCTGTTTTGAATAGAAAAATGGCTATCTAGAAATATTGGTCAGAGACCACAAACCTGCACTGCTTTGGTCAAAGCAAAAAGTCTGTGCTGCAGATCAGGTCAGAGGCCTAAAACGCTGAAGGCTTGTGGCTCTTTTGAGCTATGGGCAATGTCAAATGCTGCAGTCACAGGGTGTAGAAAATATTTATGAAAAGCGAAATCAGGGACTTTTTTGTTTTCATATTCTCAAATTTTATTGAGCAGAAACGTTTGAGGACAGTTTATTACTTTTACCGGCCACTCTAAAATGGGCCTCCAGCCAAACAGGTCTTTAAAATCTGTCTATATTTTTGTTTTAAAACAACATTAAGGAAGTTGTATAACTTTTACATTAGAGCCTAAGTGACTTAGCAGCAAAAGTGACATGTTTCAGCTGTAACGTAGGCACTTTGCAAGCTACAGGCATGACTTCTGCAGCAGTACCAGTCACACTTGGTACTGATCCTAAATCAGCAGAGAGCTCCACAAGGGTTAGTTAACAGGTGTTTGTAACTCATGGCAAATCCCAAAGTCTGAAATTCAGGAGATGTTTGCTGGTACGACATTAGTGACTTCCATGCCAAATGTCTTCCCTCACTCAGGCTCAACTATGTGGGACTAGATCAACTACGTGCTGCTCTTGCCTTCGGCAGGACTTTACCGCACGCTTCAAGCACTTGTAGCAATACAATTTCACGTGTTTTCTTCATACGTGGAAGAGACATCATTGTTCTCTACAACTACCTGAAGGTTGTAGCAAGGTGGGAGTCAACCTCTTCTCCCAATTAACAAATGACAGGACAAGTGGCCTCAAGTTGCATCGGGGAGGTTGAGTGGACATTAGGAAAAACTTCTTCACTGAAAGGGTTATCAAGCACTGGAACAAGCTGCCTGGAGGAGCAATTGAGTAACCAGCCCTGGAAGTATTTAAAAGATCTGTGGATGTGTCACTCACTTAGGGACATGATTTAATGATGGACTTGGTAGTGCTAGGGTAAGCTTTGGACCCAATGATCTTAAAGATCTTTTTCAACCTAAATGATTCTATGAATATATTCTATCTGGTTGGTAAAGGAGAAAAATCATCTTAATTAGGGTAATTTTTCACAGAGTTTGTAAAGACTCAAGTATTGCAATATTGAGACAACCTCACCTTTTTATGTGGCAGGCATACAGAACCAAAAAATCCCAGCACTGTATTAAAAAAACTTGTCCTTGGTATATGCAATCTGTATATATTGCATTTAAATTTACGTATATCTGTGTATATATAGCATTTAAATTTATGTCAGAAAGTATTTTTCCAATGTACTTCACCATACTTGGACCTCCAAGAACAAAAAAAAAAAAAGAAAAGAAAAAGTAATAATAATTAATGCAAAAAATGAGATGGAGCAAGAACACATTAGGTCTTGAAAGCCCCAATTAAAATTCAATATTGTACTTTGTATGGAGGCTCTTTTACATGAAAAGGCTGTCGTGGTTAAGATTTAAGGTGAATCAGGTTAATAGAGTCCCATAAAATCACACTATTTAATTATGCCAATCCGTTGTTATAAGCCACACTAAAATCTATTGCCTATCTTTACCTGCCTACTGGATTAAACTTTGAATCATAGTAATGTGCACCCACTTCTTGTCAACCAAAAAAATCCTACCATAAAGTAAGCTTCAAACTCTTGGTGGTTGTTTTTTTTTCCCCTGCTGCTTAAAAAAAGTGCATGCATTTGCACCTCGAATGGTTTCTTTCCTCCAGTCTGCTACTCCAATCATCACACAGTCATGTGTTAAAAGATTTGTGCAGACCTGCCAAGTCTCATTCATCTGAAATACACTTTCCTAAAGTTGGGATTCGTTTGCAAAGTGTATTTGAGCAGCTCCTCTGCTATGAAGTACTGTTACGTGGCATTTCTAGCTTAAAAAATAATAACAACAATCTTGAAATCTACATGTTTACAAAACAGGGAGTGTTTGGATGGTTGTTTTCCTTGTTCTGTAAAATGTGACACTATGTAACCACAAAGGTTACAAGCTTTCTTGACAGTTTTACCAGCAGACCTGTTTATATATGTATTAAGGTTTTAACTGCATTATAGGGACACTTGCAATGACACTGGGTTCGAATTTTGCAGCTCACATTCTGTTTACCAAAAGCAGCCCCAGCCCGGCCAGAGACTGCAATCAAAAAGAGTAAAACAGGAGCGTCTTTGGAAATTAATGCACACACATCTCTTTTAACCGCTGAGAGACTCGAGGGACTGCTCGGGGCCGGGAGCTGGCCGAGGCCTATCGGCTAGGGTACGTCCCGACAGAGGCTTCCCGCAGCCACCTGTCCCAAGCCGGGCTGAATGCAGCCAGGCCCGGCCAGGCCGCGCCTCTCTCTCCGCCTACCCCGGGCCCTGCAGTCCTGCGTTCCCCAGGGGCTGCCAAGAGGACGCTGGGTGAAGGAGCCGAAGGGTGCCTGCAGGCTCTCCCTGCCCCTCCAGCGGCTCCGCGGGGTCAAAGCGCGGGCAGCCATGTCAGGGCCTCCGGGGAGCCTGCACTCCGTGCCAACAGCCGCTGCTCCCCTGTCGTCACCGCTCCCTGCGGAGCGCTCCCCTCCCGCGGTAGCAGCCGCTCGGCTGCCCTACACCAGAGGCAGCCACGGAGGCCACGAGACCGGGCAGCTCCCCCCTCCGGAGGCCGCCGCCGGGGCCACGGAGCCATCTTAGTGGGGAGGCCGAGGCGACGGCTGTCCCCGACAGCGCCTCCCGCGCCGCAGGTGCCGGGCAGCCACGTCAGGCGGAGCTCGCAGCCCCGCGTCCGGCGGCAGCGAGCCTGCTCCCCTCGCCTCCTCCCCCCGCGCCAAGCGGCGAGGGGCTCGGCGGGCCAGGGCCCCCCCAACCCCCTTCTCCTCCTGCGAAACGCCGGCCACCGCTGGCCTTCGCCCGGGGCCGAGCGCCCGCCCCGCCGTTCCGCGCTGACCCCTTCCCTCCCTCCTGCCTGGCTCGGGCGGCCCCGCTCCTTACCCCACCCAGAGGGAGCTCACCTCCTCCTCCTCCTCCTCCTCACTCCCGCCTGGAGACCGTCGGCACCGACGCGCCGGCGTCCCGGCCCCTCCCTCCCCTCGGCGCGCAGTAGAGCCAGCCTCCCCCTGCCGCCAGCCGGGCCCCCTCCTTCCTCCGCCCGCCGCCCCGGGGCCGGGCCCCGCCGCCGGCCGCTCGCCCCTGGGCCCGATGCCGTTCGACGGACCCACCTTGCCCGCCGGCCGAGGGGCCTGCGCCCGCCTGCCTCTTGGGCAGCCTCTTTTGTAGGGGGGACAGTTCCCCGGCACCCACTGAGGCCTCCCCGCCAGGTTTGAGGGGTCTCGGCCGCAAACCGGGACCCGGCTGATGGACTCAGGAATAAAAGGAAAACAGCGTGGAGCAAAGTGATAAAAGGGGAAACAAACCGTTTCTGGTAGTAGCTGCCAAGCGAGCGATGAGGCCCTTCGGAAGAGTTTGAGGAGCAGAGATAGGTGGGAGGAATAAGTAACAAGGAGCTATACACCAGGTGAGCTAAGGGGGATAAAAAACAACGTAGATATTTCTCTGTGAGAAACAGGTAAAAGGAGAGAAAATAAAGGCTGTTTTCAGTTATATAGGCATAGGAAGTGGGGGGGTGGGGGTGGTTGTCCTGATAAGCATTTTCAGGTGGTGAAACTCCAGGGAGAGGCTTGGGCAGGTGTTCGTGGTACCACCTAGGTTGTGATTCCTTTTTTTGGCCACAGTGATTAACAAACCGATTCAGCAACATTTCTCAGAGGAAGAATACTTGTCACGCTGACTCAGTTTAGCTTGGTGTTATCTTTGGGATGGAGACAGCAAACTTCCATTAATAGGAAATCCAACTGAGTAATATTTAGTGGAGTGATAAAGCAAAATTTCCAAGGAGTACAGCAGTGAGAATCATCAAGACCAGTAACTTGAGGAGTTATGTTTTTTTTCCTCCCTCTGGCTAATCGGTGATTTTGAAAGAGTGAGAAGGCTGATTTGCATGAGAAATACCCTTAGGATAATGCAGCATTTTGTTTCGCGATTGCCTAGGTTCAAAAAGCCTAGAAAAGTTGTTTTCCCACACCTCTGAATTCTTGCTACTATCAAGCTATTGAAATGCCAAGGTGTCACAAGGCTATTGCTTTTGTGGGGTTGGTTTTTTTTTTTTTTGACCGAGGCAGAAGTGGCAAGACTTGAAAAATCTTTTTAACGTTTATCAGAAAAATCTTTTTAACGTCTATCACTCACAATTTTAGACATGTAAGATTTTGATTTTTAGGTGTTGTCAGACAGAGTGAGAGGAGACCTTCAGTCTGGCTGAATAATTTGCCCCTGGCATGTGCTGGATCACAAGCAAACAGGCTGCTTTATCCCCAATTTATGGATAGAAAAATTGAGGCGAGGAAGTGAAGGCATTGGTTTTTCAAGTGCAGAAGTGCTCATTTGTAAGCAGGCAATTTAGGCTTGAACTTTTTTTCCCCTTTTTTTCGAGGAAAAGGGCTGTATATATACAGTTCCCATTGAAATGACGCTTGAGGCACCCAAGCAGAAAGACTTTGGCCATACTCTTCTGGGGTCTCGCAGCCCTAATCCCATGTTCTAATTGGCCAGTAATCTGTGGACAGATATTGTAACAGTTCCTTTAGAATATTTTTCTTCTTCTCACTCATTTGCATACTAATGGCATAAAAATAGGTACTTCCTGCCAGTAATTAGTTGGAGCCCAGAATTTAGAGAAAGAAAAAGCCCACCCCATTATGGTACACGGATGGTACTGAGGAAGCTGCAAAAAAGAGTCACTTCTCTGGTGCTCAGAGAGTGCCTTTAATTTAGAGTTCAAGACTGGCAACTCTGTTACCTCTGTGTGACAGGGATTAACTGTTTGCTTGGCCTAATAACTTTGCCTCTAATGAGCCCCCTAACTTTTTTCATGCCAAATCGCTCTATGTCCTGCACCCAGCCTTGCTGCTGTAAGAGTTTCCCTTTTTATTTTTTTGCCTTTTTCCCAGACGGAATAATGCTAGGAGTGAAGTCTGCACTGTGAGCATAGTTCCTTGTGGAGCACCATTACTCAGACCAGCAGTCTACTCAACAGTTCCTCACCTCCTGAGGCACCGTGCAACTCATAACCACATCAAGTCACGTGAAGGTCTAGGTTAAAACAGCCTGTTAAGAGCTGGGGAGCTTTAGGTGTCTACACAGATTGTCTCTGTGCGTATAGGTCATAGACCACGGCAGACCAAGCTCATGCCTCTTCCCTGGGAAGGTTCAAGGCCAGGTTGGATGAGGCCTTGAGCAGCCAAGTCTAGTTGAGAAGTGTCCCTGCCCATGGTGGGGAGGTTGCAGTAGATGATCTCTGAGGTCCCTTCCAACCTAAGCCATTCCATGATGATTCTATGGTATGTTGTCCTCTGGGGTAGCAACAGGGCTGGCTTGTATTTAACACGTCAGCTATTTCAGTTACACCTGTAGCAGGAGAGTTTTCTGCAGTTGCTGGAGTTTCTCCATTGCTACTCTAGTGGTGTGTGATGGTTTGAAACTGTCTTTTTAATTTTTCCTTGCAAAGTTCAGAACAGAGAAAGTGAAAGAATGTAAATAAGTCACTATTGGGTGTAAGAAAGCAAAATACTGATTGTTCTAAACACTTCCATTGGATAGATAGAAATGTTTAAGAACTATTACCCAAAACAAAGTAGGCACTCTGCACATTCTGCGTTCGGCAGTGGGGGCAGTTGCTGGGCTGTCTGGCTGCTGTTTCTTCTTCTCTTCTGGCTGAAGATAACACGTACTGACCTTGGCAGCTAAGTTAACATCTTTCTGCTCTAACTAAACTCTGCTTCTCTGTCCAGGGGGGTCTGGGGGGGAAGCTCCTGGGAGAGGGAGGCCCCTTTGGGAGGGTCCCCTTGGGGGGAAGCAAAGGGAGCTTGGTTGTGCTTTTCTGTTGATTGTATATATTTGTAAGTGTTGTGAATTTTGTATATTTGTACATATTCATTGCATTTCATCTGCTTGTAAATACAGCTTTTCATTTGCTTCCAGACTGAGCTAGCCTGGTTATTGTTGGGGGGGGGGGGGGAATTTCAGCTCACACCGACACACTTTTTATTTTTGGCGCCCAACGTGGGGCGCGATTGCTTGTGATTTATTTCTGCTCAGATTAGGAACCAAAATGAAGCTGTTTTGGGTTCTGAGTCATTCTATTTTATCTATTATCAGTGTGATTGTCTACAGATGGGCTGTTTCCTGCATGATAGACAAGATTGTGAGATATGTGGCATATAAGTCGTTTCTTTGGGTTAAGAACAAGTTACTGAATGCTGTTGAATTCTGTTGTGGTCTTATTGGGCTTAGAAGATATGGTAACTCAACTATGAATCTGCTAGCAGACACATTTGAGTTTGTTACTCCTCTTACAACTACAGAGGGTCTTTGGAACCAGTGGTACCCTAGATATCTTGTGCTAGCCTTAATTTTGTTGTTTCTTGGAATAATCATATGGCTACTGATAGCACTGTGTCAAGAAAGACATAAGGCTACTTGCTCTTCCGACCTGCGTAGATGTAAGAGGAAACATAGAAAAGCTCAGAGAGGTTCGGAATTGGTTTCTGATTCTGATTACGGTGACCAGGAAATCACAGTTCAGGTTTGTGAGAAAGCTGCCGATAGTTTTGACTCAGAGCCAGCAGCAGTAGCTGCGGGACCTTTGCCAGAATCTGAGATAACAGACTCGGGTACACAGGCAGACATAGTTACACAGACAGACTCGGCGACACAGACAGACTCGATTACACAGGCAGAGAGGGGTACACAAACAGACACAGCTGCACAGAGAGAAATGGATGCGCAGACAGACACAGTTGCCCAGAGAGAAATGGTCGCTCAGACAGACATAGCTGTGCAGGCAGACGCCATTAACGAGGCACAGTCTCCTCCTCCTCCCTCTGCTGCCCAGACGGACGCAGCAGTGTCTGCAGGATCTCAAAGCACACCTCCTGCCAACCCTGCACAGACTCCCTCTGCTCCTGCTAACCCTGCACAAAATTCCTCTACTTCTTCCAACTCTGCTGTGAATGTGAAAGCCAATCCAGTGAATTTGGTTGCCACTATCACCAGAAAGTGCAAAGGAGCTACAGGAGGAGATGCAGATGCTGCAGGAGATGGTGCAGATGGAGATGAGGGTCCTTCTACTCAGGGTCCCTCTGTTAAAGATCCTTCTGGTGAGGAAGAGAAGGTTAGCCTTAAAACTCTGGCAGACCTTTTGAGACCCCACATGGATGATGGAGATGTAGGTCAGGATGTAGACCCTAGTAGATTAGCAACTGCTGATAGTGCCTCTGAACTCAAGGAAATTCAACGGAGGATTAAAATAGGATTATGGGGACAGCGACCTCAGGATGATGATGATGATGACGATGATGAGGATGACATACAGTCAGCTAATGCACCCAGACAGGAAATTAGACATGTGAGGAAAGATTACATCAGAGGAGATAATGAGCCAGTCCTGTCTTGGCTAGCCAGGTGTTTTGATATGGGAGCCCCAGCATTGGTGGTAGGCGACAAGTCGGCCTCTCAGTTGGGGATGCTCTCAAAGGATACAGGCATAGACAGGCATCTAGGCAAGTGCATTGGTAAAGTTTCTCTGTGGGCACGCCTCCTACTGGCAGTCTCGCTGAGGTACCCCAGCAGAGATGATTTACCATGGAACCCTAAGCCTTGGACCACAATAGCTGAGGGAATCAAGCGTCTGAGAGAATTTGCTGTGAGAGAAATAATGTATGGAGATCATAAGACTCTGAATCCTGATGAAATTCCTGTTGGAACAGGCCTTGCCAAAAAGCTCATTAAGCTTGCTCCTCCTAATTATGCTACTATTCTGGCAAGCAGGATTGTGGCAAGAAATTATGGTGGAGTGCCTCCCACTGTTGGCCATTTCACTGACCAAATGAGGCAATTGGAGGATAGTCTTGCACGTACTTCTTTGGTTTCAGCCATTGAAACTTTGTCTGGAGAAATAAAGAATTGCATGAAAGAGCTGAAGGAGGAACTTAAAACCTCCATATCCAACTTGATGAAGGGGGATGATTCTGATTCCTCTTCCTCCAGATGGATACAAGTTTCAGCTGTCAGAAACAGACGTGCTCCAAGGAGGCCATTCCAGAATAGGTCAAACCAAAACAGACAGCAGAGGCAATCACGTGGCAGTATCTGGATAACTCTGCGTGATCAGTTTGGTGAGAACATGAACAGATGGGATGGTCAACCAACTTCTGATCTTTTCAAGAGGTTACGGGAGCTGCAGAGGGGCAGATCCCGAGGTAGCAATACCAGGAGGGTAGCTGTCGCTTCCTCAGTTTCCCAGAACAACTCTGATAGCTCCAACAGTGATCCTAATTCTGGTGCTGGACGTTGTGCCAGCTGTACATGTGGAGGTAATCCCCACCATTAGGGGTGCCCTGCCTTCCGCCAGGGGGAGGTAAGGGATAATGGAGATAACAGAATCTATTGGGATGTGTACATCCAGTGGCCTGGCACTTCAAAATTTCAGAAGTACAGGGCCTTGGTTGACACAGGAGCTCAGTGCACCATAATACCATCAAATTATCAAGGGGGAGAATCTAGAACTATTCAGGGAGTCACTGGTGGATCTCAAGAGTTGTTTAAGATAGAGGTTGATATAAGCTTAACTGGGAAGCAGTGGAAGAAACATACTATTGTAACAGGTCCTAATGCACCTTGTATTTTGGGAATTGACTTTCTGAGAGAAGGGCGTTTTAAAGACCCTAAGGGTTACAAATGGGCTTTTGGAATAGCAACTGTAGAAATTGATGGAGGGAAATTGAAGTTGTCCATTAGACCTGAGCTTTCAGATGAATCTGCAGTTGTGGGACAACATGAGATAGAGGATGTAAAGCTGCCGGTTGCTTCTCAAACTGTGCATCACAGACAATACAGAACCAACCGTGACTCTTTGGTGCCCATTCAAAACTTGATTCGTCAGTTGGAGAGTCAGAAGGTCATCAGCAAAACTCATTCACCTTTCAACAGTCCAATCTGGCCTGTGCGAAAGCAGAATGGAGAGTGGCGTCTGACAGTTGATTTCCGTGCCTTGAATGAAGTAACTCCACCCATGAGTGCAGCTGTACCAGACATGATGGAACTCCAATATGAGCTGGAATCCAAGCAGGCCAAATGGTATGCTACCATAGACATTGCTAATGCTTTCTTCTCTATTCCCATAGCAGAGGAATGCAGGCCTCAGTTTGCTTTCACCTGGAGAGGCATTCAGTACACATTCAATCGTTTGCCCCAGGGGTGGATTCACAGTTCAACCATCTGCCATGCAGTGATCCATGATGCTTTGGAGAAAGGTGGAGCTCCAGAACACATTCAGTTCATCGATGACATCATCGTCTGGGGTGAGACTGCTGAAGAAGTCTTCGAGAAAGGTAACAAAATCCTTGACATTCTCTTGCAAGCTGGTTTCGCTATCAAGCGAGACAAGGTGAAAGGACCTGCCAGAGAAATCCAGTTTCTGGGAGTGCGGTGGCAAGATGGTCGCCGTCACATCCCAATGGATGTGATAAACAGAGTCTCCACCATGGCAAATCCCATCAACAAGAAAGAAACTCTGCGTTTCTTAGGCATAGTGGGATTTTGGAGACTGCACATTCCTGGATACAGTCAGATTGTGAAACCTCTCTATGATGTGACTCGAAAGAGAAACAGTTTCCAATGGGGTCCTGAGCAACAAGCAGCCTTTGACCAGATCAAGCGAGAGGTAGTCCAAGCGATGGGTCTGGGACCTGTCCGAACTGGTCCAGACATTAAGAACATTCTGTACACGGCCGCGAGTGACAATGGTCCAACCTGGTGCTTATGGCAAAGAGCTCCAGGGGAGACACGAGGACGTCCTCTTGGTTTCTGGGGTCGTGGCTACAGAGGCTCAGAGGCAAACTACACTCCAACAGAGAAAGAGATTTTAGCTGCTTATGAAGGAGTGAAAGCTGCTTCTGAAGTGATCGGAACTGAGTCACAACTTCTTCTAGCTCCTAGATTGCCAGTTCTGAATTGGATGTTCAAAGGCAAAGGTTCTTCACCACATCATGCAACAGATGCTACCTGGTCTAAGTGGATGGCTCTGATAACACAGAGAGCTCGAATGGGAAATCTCGAAAGGCCTGGTTTGGTGGAGGTGATCACAAACTGGCCAGAAGGCACAAGCTGTGCAAAACCTCCAGAGGAGAGAGTAGCTCGTGCTGAGGAAGCTCCTCCTTACAGTGATCTGTCTGATGATGAAAAGAGATATGCTTTGTTCACAGACGGTTCCTGTCGTCTTGTTGGGAACAAGCGGAGATGGAAATCTGCAGTGTGGAGCCCAACGCGCAGAGTTGCAGAAGCGAGAGATGGAGAAGGAGAATCCAGTCAATTTGCAGAGGTAAAAGCTGTCCAGCTAGCTCTTAACATAGCTGAACGTGAGAGATGGCCAAAGCTTTATCTCTACACCGACTCGTGGATGGTAGCCAATGCCTTGTGGGGTTGGCTGAAAGACTGGAAGAAGAATGGCTGGCAGAGGAAAGGAAAGCCAATCTGGGCTGCAGATCTGTGGCAAGACATTGCTGCTCGCATTGAGAGAATCCCAGTGAAAGTGAGACACATCGATGCTCACATTCCTAAGAGCAAAGCTACTGAGGAACAACAACACAACCATCAGGCAGATCTAGCTGCAAGAGTTTCCCAGGTGGACACAAACTCTGATCCTGATCCTGATCTTGACTGGAAACACCGAGGTGAGCTGTTCTTAGCTCGGTGGGCCCATGACTCGTCAGGACATCAAGGCAGAGATGCAACCTACCGATGGGCTCGTGACAGATCCATTGACATTTCCATGGATGCTATCACACAAGTCATCCATGACTGTGACATTTGTGCTGCTATTAAGCAGGCAAAGCGGATCAAGCCCTTGTGGTACGGTGACCGATGGTCCAAGTACAAGTATGGTGAAGCCTGGCAGATTGACTACATCACTCTACCTCGTTCTCCATCTGGTAAGCAGTATGTGCTGACTATGGTAGAGGCAAGCACTGGATGGCTGGAAACTTATCCAGTTCCTCATGCAACTGCACGTAACACCATTCTTGGCCTGGAAAGACAAATCCTGTGGAGACACGGAACTCCAGAGAGGATTGAGTCGGACAATGGAACTCATTTCAAGAACAATCTTGTAAAAAACTGGGCCAAAGAGCACGGCATTGAGTGGATATTCCACATTCCCTACTATGCACCAGCTGCAGGGAAGATCGAACGCTACAACGGTTTGCTGAAAACCACTCTCAAAGCCATGGGGGGTGGATCTTTGAAAAACTGGGAGAAACATTTAGCACAAGCAACCTGGTTGGTGAATAGCAGAGGTTCAGTGAATCGAGCTGGACCTGCCCAATCAGATTTGTTGCGAAAGGAGGAAGGTGATAGAGTTCCTGTTATCAGAGAAAAGAATCTGTTAGGCAAAACTGTTTGGGTATTTTCTCCTTCAGGAGAGGCCAAACCTGTCCGAGGGGTGGTTTCTGCTGAAGGTCCTGGTCACACCTATTGGGTGATGCAAGAAAATGGTGAAATTCAGTGTATTCCACAAAGAAATCTAACTTTGGCTGAGAGAGGTTAAATTCAGAGTGTTGTGCAGATACAGCATCGCGCCCAAGAGGAGAGTTCATGAGATCTACGGTGCACGAACCCTGAGAGCCCTGAGTCACCTGAGAGTCCCTGTTCCTTCCTTCGCTCCATCTGCGAGGAAACAAGCTGTTTGCTGTTTTTCCTGTGATTTGACTCTTTTGAATCATCTACATCTGAGATAGCCGGAATGGACTATGGTCTTTATTCACCTATTGTTGTAGATATTATTTTAGATTAGATAAATGGTAGTAGCAGCCAATGGAATTGTTTAGAAGGGGTGGACTGTGATGGTTTGAAACTGTCTTTTTAATTTTTCCTTGCAAAGTTCAGAACAGAGAAAGTGAAAGAATGTAAATAAGTCACTATTGGGTGTAAGAAAGCAAAATAACGATTGTTCTAAACACTTCCATTGGATAGATAGAAATGTTTAAGAACTATTACCCAAAACAAAGTAGGCACTCTGCACATTCTGCGTACGGCAGTGGGGGCAGTTGCTGGGCTGTCTGGCTGCTGTTTCTTCTTCTCTTCTGGCTGAAGATAACACGTACTGACCTTGGCAGCTAAGTTAACATCTTTCTGCTCTAACTAAACTCTGCTTCTCTGTCCAGGGGGGTCTGGGGGGGAAGCTCCTGGGAGAGGGAGGCCCCTTTGGGAGGGTCCCCTTGGGGGGAAGCAAAGGGAGCTTGGTTGTGCTTTTTCTGTTGATTGTATATATTTGTAATGTTGTGAATTTTGTATATTTGTACATATTCATTGCATTTCATCTGCTTGTAAATACAGCTTTTCATTTGCTTCCAGACTGAGCTAGCCTGGTTATTGTTGGGGGGGGGGGGGGAATTTCAGCTCACACCGACACATGGTGGTATCTATGGCAAGGTGAAACATGAAGTGTGGAATTGCTCATCCAGTCCTGAGGAACAACATTGATTTCAATGAGACAGGGAAAGTGTCTTTTCCTACTTTCATTCCTGTAACTTCTCTGCAGATAGATATTACAGATTACATTCTGCATGGCTGTCAAACAGACACCTTCAGTGAAGAATTAACTGCAGAACCTCTTCCCATGCTATTAGAAGAAATGTCAGCAATTAGTGTTTGCCATCTACAATGGGACAATGCTGATCTCCTGCAATGCAGTCTAAAAGCTCATGAGACGGAACTGCAGTTAATTATATACCTTTAACTTATTTGTCCATTTTAATAGCAAATTAATTAATTATTAAGGTATTCATCTCTATAATCCATTGACTATAACTATTAGTTAGCCACTCCTCTTAAAGAACCATGGAATGAGGTCTGTACTCGGATGTTGAGACCTGCTCTGCAGCAGTAAATGTTTGATCCTCTCAGTGGGATCCAGAATGGAAGTTAGATATTTAATTAGACCTTCTAGGGAATGCCTGGGGAGAGTTTCTGCTCTTTGCAGATACGAAATACATACCTCTAGTCAACATACTCACTTCATCAACACAACTATGTCTATTCAAGCAGTTTTGAGGGAGTGTCAATGTCAAAAACTTGGGCTGACTCTTTAAGTGTCCTGTGAGACTGCACTGTAGAGAGGAAGCTCCTCCATCCCTTCAACATTCACCATGTAAAATCTTTTTCCCAGGATGGCATTTTGTAGCTGTCCTCTGAGCGAGCAAGGCTCTGGTTTGCACTGTGGTCTGATGGGTCAAGGCTTGCCAAGGAAAAGGGAGATTTCAGCTGAAAATCTTTCACCACTTGGTATAATCAAAAATAGTATCTCCCCTGTCTTGTGACAGGCTCTCTGCCTTGGGTCAAGAGGTGGAGAAAGGAATGAAACTTCTGGGGGGGCTGATGCTGAGCTGGTGAAAGCAAGCCTGAGTCTACACTGCAGTGATCTGGGAGCACAGTGAAGGACATTGGAGAAGAGGAGGCTGAGGGGAGCATTTTATTAATGCTTCCAAATATCTGAGGGGTGGGGATCAGAAAGATGGGGCCAGACTCTTTCTCAGTGGTCCCCAGTAACAGGACAAGAGGTAACAGGCATAAACGTGAACGCAGGAAGTTCCATCTAAACATGAGAAGGAACTTCCTTATTTAGAAGGTGAAAGAGCACTGGAACAGGGCCCAGAGAGGTGGTGGAGTCTCCTTCTCTGGGGATTCTCAGTGCCCACCTGGATGTGTTCCTGTGTGATCTGCTTTAGGTGATCCTGCTCTGGTAGGGGAGTTGGACTCAATGATCTTCAGAGGTCCCTTCCAACCCCTACCATTCTGTGATTCTCTTGGTTTCAGATGCTACTAGAAAAGCCTTTGCCACCTTTCTTGCACCTTTTCATTTCCCTTCCCCTTTCTGCAGCCCACTTAGTTATTAATGTCAGGCACATACAAACCCCTGTATTGCATTGTGCTGAACTTAGAAGTGAATTTGTGTCACTATTTTATTCTTTTTTAATCAGTAAAAACAAACTTTGTGACGCTTTCACCCAGCAGAATTCTATTGCCAGAAAGTATTTCACTGAAGACTTTGCAACTCTGCCTTATTAAGGCGCAGATCCTGATGAGGATTGGGTCTATTCCATTAGGAGCTTTGTAAAGTGTGCAGACTGGGTAAACAACAGTGACAGCTTGGGGAAGTGTGTGCACCTGTTTATTAAAAAGATGTTAACAAGGGCAAAGCTAAAATAGGAACATGTACCACAACCCAATTTTCAGCAAATTTTTATGCATGCCTATGTTGAAGGTTACTGATGTTACTGGCAATCCCTCTCTTCTCTTTTTCTCTCTCAGAAGCACACGGCACCTGATAAGCATGGAGCATCTGTGGCAAAGGGAAAAAAAAACACCATCTTCAAATTTTGAGGAGCAAGCATGACCCTTTATGTGTCTACTCTTTCCCACCCACATTGAGTGAGAGAACAAGGAGAATGAAGAAAAAAGGGGGAGAAAAAAGGCAGAGAGATTTTCTTTGCTTGGAAGGAGCAAAGAATCAATCATAGAATCATAGTATGGCTCAGCTTGTAAAGGACCTCAGAGGTCATCTCCTCCACCCTCCCTGCCATGGGCAGGGACACCTCGCAACTAGACTTGTCTGCTCAAGCCCTCATCCAGCCTGGCCTTGAACACCCCCAGGGAAGAGGCAGCCGCAACCTCTCTAGGCAACCTATTCCAGAGTCTCACCACCCTCGTGCTGAAGAACTTCTTCCTAAGATCCTCTCTAACCCTGCTCTCCCTCAGCTTCAAACCGTTCCCCTTTGGCCTGTCTCTAGACACCCTCAGGAAAAGTCCCTCTGCAGCGTTCCTGTAGGATCCCTTCAGGTGTTGGAAGGCAGCTCTAAGATCCCTCCAGAGTCTTCTCTTCTCCAGGCTGAACACCCCCAGCTCCCTCAGCCTATCCTCATAGCAGAGGCGTTCCATCTTTGTGGCCTCCTCTTGACTCAATCCAATAGCTCCGTGTCCTTCTGACAATGGGGACATCTCAAGCCTAAGCAAGCCTTTCATCACTGGTTTTGCTCTACATCATCAGTCACGGTGAGTTTTCTGTATTTTGCTGGCAGAACTTAGAAGGGGTCACATTTCTAAAAGTCCTTCTACAGAAGTGAGTCTCGTGGCTGGATGTATGCACATTCTACAGTGCTTGTGCAACTTGTAACTTGCAGGTAAGTATAAGCATATCCAAAAAGGACCTCTACTCAACTTTGGTGAGACCCCACCTGCAGTACTGTGTCCAGTTCTGGAGCCCCTATTACAAGAGGGATATGGACATGCTGGAAGGTGTCCAGAGAAGGGCCACCAGGATGATCAGAGGGCTGGAGCACCTCTCCTATGAGGACAGGCTGAAAGAGTTGGGGCTGTTCAGTCTGGAGAAGAGAAGGCTCTGAGGTGACCTTCTTGTGGCTTTCCAGTATCTGAAGGGGGCTACAAGAAAGCTGGGAAGGGACTTTTTAGGCTATCAGGGAGTGACAGGACTGGGGGGATTGGAATAAAGCTGGAAGTGGGGAGATTCAGACTGGACGTGAGGAAGAAGTTCTTCCCCATGAGAGTGGTGAGAGCCTGGAATGGGTCCAGGGAGGTGGTTGAGGCCCCATCCCTGGAGGTGTTTAAGGCCAGGCTGGATGAGGCTGTGGCCAGCCTGATGTAGTGTGAGGTGTCCCTGCCCATGGCAGGGGGGTTGGAACTGGATGATCCTTGTGGTCCCTTCCAACCCTGACTGATTCTATGATTCTAGGATTGAATCATAGAATGGTTTGCCCAGCGAGATTGTTGCTGCTCCCTCCCTGGAAGTATGCAAGGCCAGGCTGGATGGGACCTTGAGCAACCTGGTCTAGTGGAAGGTGTCCCTGCCCGTGTAGCAGTGGGGTTGGAACTGGGTTGGAACTAGATGATCTCTAAGGTCTCTTCCAACCCAAATCATTCTATGAATCTGTGAAAATTGGATACTGCATGTGTACATGCATGCAAGTTTACACATAAGGTTAATAATGGGGTAAAAAGTTAAAATTTAGGCTCCAAACTTGTCAAGTGTATTGTAAGGACAGTCACTATCCCTTCAGGGAGTCTTCCTTCATGTTGATAGTTGATGTGAATGTTAATGAAGGCAGCTCAAAGCACTGGACCTGACTGTGAGTCCTAAGTTTCAGCACATGGTCAGAGGAGCCATAGTGTGCATCCCTCGAACACCTTTGATTGCTTCTGTGATCCTAAACTGAAGCAAAGAGTCTTTAAGCTGTTCTCATAACACAGGAAGGATTAAAAAATATCAGTTTTGCTTCAACATACCTTTTACCAGAGCTGGGTACAATAGGATATGATTATTTTAGGAGCATTAAAAATATCTACTATCTTCCTCCTGTGGTAGGTAAAATTGTAGGCTGAGGTATTTTTTGCTTTGTAATTTTCTAAACTGAAGAATTCCAATTTAACCAAACCTCTTCAGAAGGAAGCTGGCTGATATTATCTTACTTCCCTCTTTTCTTATTGTGGAATTGTTGAGACAATGCCAGTTGTTGCTACTTGTCATCACAACTCTGTAGTTCATAATATTGCTCATTAAAGACAATAAATATTAACCAGAAGACTACTTAAAAACTTAGCAGTATGCAGAAGTTGAGTGTGTAGGTAGTAATGCAATGACAACAGAAATCTAGATTTGCACTTCTTACTTCATTGCAGACACATGCAGGGAAATCATCCCTTCTGAAAAACAAGTTTTTATTTGTCTCTGGTATTTATTCAGCAAAAGTTGTGAAAACTTTTTTTTTTATTTCTCAGATTTTTAAACTTTAGAAGTGAATGAATACCTCTGCCTCTTTCAAGGGATTGCAGCAAGACTCATTGACACAAGGTGCTGCTGCCAAAAGTGGGAAAACTGGGGCTGGTCATAGACTTGTTCAGACTGGAAAAGACCTTTAAGATAAGTCCTCCCAGCACTGACATGGTGTAAGGGATCCACACAGGTCCCACAGCTGCACAACTGTCAGTTGCTCTGCTAGGTGTGAGCTAATGCACAGCTCATTCCTCTCTGGGGGGCACTTTGATTCTGGGTTTCAGAGGAGACCCTTTCACTCTTCCTAATGGTATTTTTGGCTACAAAGCCTGGCAGAGTTATAGAGTTGTTGTGGACTCTTAACACCAAAGAAATTCAGCTTCAAGGACTGTAGCAAAAGAATTCATACCACTGCTGTCCACTACTCAAAAAGTCAAAGGTATAAATATACCCCAAAAAAATAAATTCAAGCTCTGAGAGCAGATTAACAAAGCTGTTTGCTATTAAGGACAAAAGCTGCAGGGGAAAAAATGAAAAGGAAATGGGCTGTATTACTGTGAGTTGGCACAGAAATGAAATACCAGCCTGCAATTTATGTATAGTAATTGTTCATGAAGCATTCTTTGGGTTTTGATAGTGACTCATTGTGTTCATTGTGACCTTTGATGTACAGGATGGGCTGCTGGAAGACAGAGGAAGCCACAATAAGAATATAAAACTTTATTAACTTAAGATTTTCTAGGTTTGTTTGTTGTTTCTTTTATTGCTCACTGATAGGTAGTATCTCTGGAAAAGACTACCTGGAGTCCTCATGATTTTTGTTGTCTCTCCCAGGCTTTTGCAGTTAAAAGAAAACAGTTCTGGTTTAGCTGGAAAATACCTTTGGTTTTAAAAAAGGAAATTTGTTAAACAATTGGCTGCTGGTGTTGATTACTGAGTTATGAAAAATAAGGTAACTGATCATAGAGTCCTAGTATGGCTTAGGTTGGAAGGGACCTCAGAGATCATTTACTCCAACCTCCACCATGGGCAGGGACACTTCTCAACCAGACTCAGCTGCTCAAGGCCTCATCCAGCCTGGCCTTGAACACCCCCAGGGAGAAGGCATCCACAACCTCTCTAGGCAACCTTTTCCATAGTCCAACCAGCCTCATACTGAAGAACTTCTTCCTAAGATCCAGTCTAACCCTGCCCTCCCTCAGCTTCAAACCATTCCTCCTTGTCCTGTCTCTAGACACCCTCAGGAAAAGTCCCTCTGCAGCCTTCCTGTAGGATCTCTTCAGCTATTGGAAGGCATCTCTAAGGTTCCCCTGGAGTCTTCTCTTCTCCAGGCTGAACACCCCCAGCTCCTTCAGCCTGTCCTCATAGCAGAGGTGGTCCAGCCTTGGATCATCTTTTTGACCCTCCTCTGGACTCACTCCAACAGCTCTGTGTCGTTCTTCTGCTGGGGACACCAGAGCTTGACACACTGATGAAAATACTGCCATGTTAGTAGCCAAGGTAAGGAGCAGTGATAGGCCCTGCACCATACAGGACAGATGGCAAAGGTAGAGAAGATGTTGTCCAGAGAGAACATGCTATGTTTGAAAGGGAATTACTGGAAAAGCCTTCCATAGAGTTGACACAAACAGACTTCAGAGCCATTAAGTTCCATTATGTAAATCCAGAGTGATGTAAGGCAGACACTGTCAAGTTTGATACGCCCCAAATTTGACCTAATTAGCCATTGGGATGTTAGTTTTCTCAAAGCCTGTGCAGCTCAGCTTGGTTCAGGATATCGATGCTAATTGAACGCCTAACCTACAGGTGCTAAAGAATTCATACAAAGGGAGGGCTGTGCTATTAGGAATGCAAGCCAAGGCTCAGGGTCATCAGCTCAGGTAGTGGGGATGGGAATAGAAATCACATCTACAGCTCTCTTCACATCACCATTTTATTTCCAGGAGCAAAATTCAAATCCAGAATAAATCAATGCAATCTAATAGATATTTGCCAAGTGAAGCTGCTCCAGCTTCAGTCCATTGAGCAGGGAAAGAACATTTCCTTAAGCTTTTAAAAAGCTGACACCCTCTAATGCAAAGCCTGAAGTGGTTTACTCTACCCCCCAGTAACAAATGTACTCCTCTGCAAATCACAGCTGAAATTGTTCAAGGACCAACCATGCACTATCCAGCCTGCTCATTTGGAGGTGCCTGCTGATATGTGACTTGCTATAGGTTTGCCTTTCTCATTTCCCATATCTGTGACACCAACCTAGGAACATCTCATAGAATCCTAGAATGGCTTAGGTTGAAGGGATCACAGAGATCATCTGCTCCAACCTTCCCACCACGAGCAGGAACACCTCTCAGACTCAGCTGCTCAAACCCTCATGCAACCTGGCCTTCAACACTCCAAGGGAGGAGGCAGCCACAACCTATCCAGGCAACCTATTCCAGAGTCTCATCACCCTTATGTTGAAGAACTTCTTCCTAAGATCCAGTCTAAACCCTGCTCTCCCTCAACTTCAAATCCTTCCCTCTTGTCCTGCCTCTAGAAACCCTTATGAAAAGTCCCTCTGCAGCCTTCCTGTAGGATCCCTTCAGGTACTGGAAGGTAGCTCTAAGGTCCCACTGGAGTCTTTTCTTCAGGCTGAACACCAAGTTCCATGGAAACAGGAGGAAGAATTATTTCACTGTGAGGGTGACAGAACACTAGAACAGGCTGCCCAGGGGGGTTGTGGAGTCTCCTTCTCTGGAGATATTCAAGGCCTGCCTGGTTGAGTTCCTGTGTGATCTGGTACAGGTGACCTTGTTCTGGCAGGGGGATTGGATGATCTGGATGATCTCTCAGCGTCCCTTCCAGCCCTTAGCATTCTGTGATTCTGTGATCCCTTAGCCTATTCTCATAACAGAGGTGTTGCAGCCCATGGATCACCTTTGTGGCCCTCCTCTTCCACTCACATGACAAGCAAGCATCTACACTTTGGGCCAGATGCCTTAACATAAACACGTTATCTCTTCTGCTGTTGCCCTGCCATCCCCTCACCCAAATGAAATGAGATAAAAAGAGCTGCACAGCCTCTGAGTTTCCTGGCTTTTATCTCTTTATACCAAAGGCTTTGTGTTAATTTTGCACAGCTATTTTTTCATGAGGGATAATATCCTGAATTACTGCTGTCACATGCACTTCAGAATCCCACCTCACCGTCCTCAAGTCATCTGGCAACCTGATAGTGTTTCCTGCTCCTTTCCCTCACATGAGCACCGCAGAGAGCCTTGCTAAAAGTTTCACATCTGAAAAAGCAGATGATTTGGCAACACCTTACTATAGACATTTCTTTTTCTTTCCTTTTTTTTTTACCTTTTTTTTTCTTTTACAGAAATGTGCCTGTCTTTGAGTAAACTTTTTCTTTCCAACTGTTCTTTTTTGTCAGCTTGCCAGCCCGACTTCTAGTATTGTTCTGTGGAGATTGCTGTAAGGAAAAATGAAAGAGAAGAGAAAGGTAGAGAAGTAGGGGAAAGGGAATAAGGGTTCAGAGGCCATTTAAAGCCTGGGGAGCCTAGCATGGAAAAGGAGATAGGCTTAGGAAACAGGGAATAAAATGGTGGAATGAGAGATAAAACAAGAACATAGAGGATAAGGGATTAGAGAGATAAGGAGTTCAAGAGATGAAATGTGAATAAAGGAAAACAAGAAAAATAAGGATGAAAGGAAAGAAGTGACAGGAGTAAGATGTAAACAATTAGCTAAGAAAATATTCTGTTTATTTTAGTGAAAGAAAATTATAGTATCTTTATTATTCTCTGGTTTACTAGTTCAGAGGAATTTTTCAAACTGAGAGCTGACATTTGGGTAGCATTACTGAACAATGATAAATGTAAGCCTTCCAGTTGTTGAATAAACCAGTTCTGAATTTGGTTAATTAATATGTCATTCAGGCAACTAAAATTTGGATAAGGAAACAAAGCAATAAAAAACAATCTTCACAGCTGCAACACAAAGTGCAGATCTGGAAGAACTCTTCACAATATTTGCAGTTACATCCATCAGCTCAGCAATAATCACTCCAGCACAGAGGGACCAGCTCGCTGATGCTCTTCTGCAGATTAAGACCAGATCTCAGAAGTGCAAAAATACTTTAAATCAGTGCTGGGTTCAAGTTTCAGCATTGACCACCAGAATAAGTTACTCAAGATGCTGGTCTGTAAGAGTATTTCATGGTATTTTTCTTCCCTCATCTAGCTGTTTATAAAGTGTTAGGAGGTCTCAACTTCTGCCTAATCTGCCTGAGCTCTTCGTATAGGTCATGGTGGGACCTAGATAATACTGCTTGTTTTTTTTCTGGTTATCTGAACACTTACAACCAGAAAGCTGAATTTTAGTGAAACTCACATTCTAATTATTTTCCAGAAGGGCTACACACACCTCCAAGCATCAAAAAATCCGAACAGTTTTTCCTTAGTTTCTGTGCTTGATTCGGATATGAAGTCACCAAACATCTTATTAATTAGTTTAGCCACCATCCCTCCCTTTCCAATACATTTAAACTTGCATTAAATTGTTCAGGTCTAGAGGAAAAATACTCCTTGAGGTGAATTCCTTGGTGTATAAAACATAAAGTTTGCATATTCAGTAAAAGAAATTTGAAATGCTATGATTTGCCAGTTCCTGGAAATCTCTCTCTTTATGTATATGTTGGCAAGCAGCTGTTATGCCACCTCTTTCCAGGTTTTTCTTTCCTTAATGTCCAAGGTCTTTCCTGACTTGACTGACTGTGCATGTCCCTCTATCCCTCCCCAACATGCAACACTGTGAGGCTATAGAGGGTGGCCCTGGAGGCACCATGTAGCATTGTAGAGATAGGATAAACCTTTTGCACAGATAGTGTGAGCATCTCAGGAAGCTGGGAAGTTTCACTTTCTGCATGAGGACCCCTCTTTGTTCTTCTATTACAATCTCACTTTCTCTTATGCAGAAAGACAGTTCAGGAGCTCATGCACCTTCTGAAGGTGCCCTGAGAAATGGAGACAGAGCAAACACAGTTGTCTTCTGCTCCACAAAGGACAGGGCATCAACAGTGAAATAATTTTTTTTCTGTCCACCTTTTTCTTGGTTTCTGACAGGCTGAAATGTGAGTTTGCTGCAGCAAGTTGTGTGTCCTTTGCCTGCTGCAGACACATGCAGCTCCATAGGCTTCTGAGCAGGCCTTGGGCTGTCGTGACTGTTTTGAAGATACAGTCAAGGTATTACATTACCCATTTTCCTCATGTGATGAGACAAACCCTCAAAAAGATTGCTTCCTCCAGAGCATCCACAAGAAGAAGAGAAAATGTAGTCCGTAACAAGTGCTGGCCCCAATTCTGATGCCATCCAGCCCTGTCACTTCTGTTAGAGAGAGAAAAATCTTTAGCTATTTAGATATTTTGATTCAGTACAAAGCACAAATGAGCAGAAGGAAAACTGGATTTGCTTGAAAGCAGAAAAAAACACATTGAAGCAACCCTAAAAAAAAACCTTGCATCCAACCCTGTGAACCCAAACTGAGCAGCCTAAAGCACCTAAGAACTGTACTACTGGAGATTTTCCAAACCCACCTGGGTGAATTCCTGTGTGACCTGCCCTAGATGATTCTGCTTTGGCAGAGAGGTTGG
This sequence comes from Indicator indicator, assembly GCF_027791375.1. Taxonomy (NCBI): domain Eukaryota; kingdom Metazoa; phylum Chordata; class Aves; order Piciformes; family Indicatoridae; genus Indicator; species Indicator indicator. Next base: position 41,883,843 of record NC_072014.1, on the reverse strand, counting down.
ACTTGATGATCCCTGGAGGTCCCTTCCAGAGTCCTCTGCTGAAGTATTTGAGGTGTTGTGATGAGTAACCACCAGGAACAAACAGCAATTTAAAGATCCTAAATTACATTCTGCAAAGTCTCAGCTTGCCAAATGCTTGAATGCAAAAGGATGTGAGAGACAAGCTCTCCTTCATTCTAATTCAACCCAGATTCTGGGATTATCTGTTAAAAATAGGACATTTTCTCTTCTCTAATAATAATAATTTTCCATAGACAGCTGTTGATGTGCCCATAGGTTCACAATAGCTCCTTTTGCAGAGGATTGTAATAACAATTTCTTCAGCTCTGTCTCTGAATTGGGAGCTGTGTGAGCTATTCACAGGCAACTCTTCAATCAGTGATTTTCGGCTTTTATTCTGCCTCCAAATCATCGCAAATGTTACAGGCAGACCTTTGATATAAACAAACTTTGCCCCACTGGTTCCTGCACAGCATGTTTTTACTGTACTGGTTCAATATTCATTATAGCCATTGCATAAGTGGTCACCTTGGTCAGCCAGTGCTCTTTGTTCTGGGAAAGAAGCAGTCACCAAGAGGAAATCCATGCCGTGGAGCCGTGATGGTCGGATGGATAAGGTGTGTGCAGTAAAGTTAGGAGGAGCAAGATCACAAGGCTCTTACAGCCTTGTTTTTTAGGTTTTTAGGACTATTTTAATATTTCCTTTCCAGTTCCCTTGACTCAGACCTCGCTTGTAACATCACTATGAGAACAAAGAGGCCACTTGAACATTATAGGCTGAGGTCAAATTGAAAATTAATGATCTCTTATCACATTCAGACAAAGCTCCAGCTGCAAAGGGTGGGGTTGGGTGCTTTTCTGGTTTATTTAACTGCCACTGCATCAGGGCTCTAAACAGGTCTTGCTTAGTCAGAGCTGCAAAAGATGAGCTCACATGCCGTTTTCTGAGTCCTTTAGCCATGCCCACGCCAGAGCCTGGCCTGGCAATCCTTTATGTGGCTGCTGTCTTCAAGTGAGAGCAAACGGAGTGCAAGCTTAATATCTTAATGAAACAAATGTCAGGCATTTGTTTTCTATGAATAAAACATCTTTGGCATAAACCTCAGCGAAAAACAAATTCCAAAAAGGTTGTAAATCAGAATTCGGCTTTCAGTGCGCTTCAAATGCGTCTGTGTGAAAAATTATGCTGAGAAGCCAGCTCTGTCTAAACTAAATCGCTTGGCAATGTCCTGTCAGTGCCAGAGAAAATGGATGTAACGTGCACATATGCCCAAGGAGTGACTCAGAGTGAGGTACAAAGCCTTCCTGTAGCTAGGCCAAAAGAAATACCTGGAAGTCGAGAAATAAGGCTCCGCAGTTCAGCAGATTTGTCTGAGGAGAGATGTGCTGGTTTTGAAACTGGTTTTACCCCAGAGTTCCATAAAGATGTCTCGTGCAAACAAATACAGTCTGGGTCAACTGATCTCTCTGGGACTATTGCACAAACCATGGTTTTATTTGGTATTTATGAGAGACGGGTTTCAGGAAAGAAACATCACTGCTAGCAGCTTAAGGACTGAATACTAGATTTGATATCTGTAGCTCTTGGAGCAAGACCTGTAGCCTAAACACACACTGGTTAATCTATAGGTAAGTCCAGGCATTTCCTGAAGTAGTCACAACAGTTTAATTGCTGATGAATATCCATATAGATGAGTTTTGTTTGGAAGAAGGGCAGCCATCTCAAATACTTGCACCAATCTCTGTTCAAGCAGAGAAACCATCTGAAGTCTCCGGTTTCCTGTTTATAAGAGTTTGGGCTGCCCAGACAAAACACAGCAGCAGGAACAATAGCAGAGTGCTTGGAGGACTCTTACTGCATCTCCAAGACAGCATTATCTTTGATAAAGGTAACATCACTCCAGCTTACTGTCACAGTGTTGCAGCTGGTGACTTCAAAACAATCTGGTACCTATTTGCAAAGTCGGTGCTCAAATGCTTAGCAGAATGATACCTTAGAATGGTTTGAGTTGGAAGGAACCTTTAAAAGTGACCTAGTCCAACATTCCTGCAGTAAGCAGGGACATCAACTAGATCAGGTTGCTCAGAGCCCCATCCAGCATGATCTGGAACATTTCCAGGAATGGGGCTTCTACCACCTCTCTGGGCAACCTGTACCAGTGTCTCACCACCCTCAGTGTCAAACATTTCTTCCTTCTCTCTGGTCTAAGTCTCCCTCTTTTATTTTATAACCGTTGCCCCTTTTCCTATCGCTGCAGGCCCCACTAAAAAGTTTGTCCCTGTCTTACTTATAAGCCCCCTTCAGGTACTGGAAGGCCACACCTTTACCCATGCCATTAGCAGGCTCTGGTTTACTCTTAACAAACTGAAAACACTACCTGGGGTCAGTTCCTGTTAGGCAGTAGGGGATTTGCTGGGGAAAGCTGCCCTTTGGAAACCTTCCAGAAGGGAAGAACATATTTTCCCAAAGACAGTGATGGTTCCTTGTTCATTTGCTGGAAAGAAGACCAGCTCTGTCAGGTACAGTGATTGAGTTTTCTTGGAAAACTCTGATGAGGAGGCTTGCAATGAGAAGACCCTCATGGAGATGGAGGCCCTTGCCAGAATAGATCAGATACAGCTCTCTTGGTCACCATGGTGAAGTGGGAATCCAGCTCAAATAGAGCAACAGACTGTCTCCTCCTATCTAGACCTTGATGCTCCAGTTCATCCTACTGAAGGGCATCTGCGAGACAGGGCTGAGCACCACTCCTGCACTATTACATAGTAGGTGGCAGCGTTGACAAATGTTTTCAATTTTTTTCTGAAGTGCCACTCAGATCTGACTTTCCCTTCTTCTTCCCTTCTGCTTCCCCAGTGTAAACAGTGCAGGGTCATAGAGGAACCACTTTTCCTCTCTCCAAAATGGTACTGCTGGAGATCTGAGGATGACTAATCTCTCCTGTTTACAGTCTGCTAGCTGTTTGAATCCTAACATAATTTAGATGACAGGGTTCAGGAGACTAGAGAATTAGATGTTGCCAAGCTACTAAGGAAAATAAAACACTTTTCATGAGGTGTTTGGCAATTTCCCTCACTGCCTGTACCATTGCAGCCTGTAGTTCTGCTACCCTGCTCTTCCCTCTATACTTCTAAGAAACGCTCAGCATACTCACCTTACCCTTTGGAGATCCAAGAATGATTCCCAGGATGCCCATGAGAAGATGAGGAAGAGGAAGGAAGCAGAGTTAGTAATTCAATCATGTCCTGGACTGAGTAGCCTTTACACAACTCTGTAGGCAACTCCTATACCAACAACAATTTCCCCTACATTAGACAATTTCAAGGCCCAGCTTGACAGGGCACTGGGCCATCTCATTTAAACCATATACTTACTCTGAAAAGTGGGACTAGATAATCCTTGAGGTTCCTTCCAGCCTGGAATTCTATGAATCAATTCCCACTTGGTCATCTAATCCCTTCTCCATACCTGTGGCGTGCATATAACGCTCATGTCTATACATGCACAGCATCCCCAGCTGTATGTTCACTCACTGCCTTCCTAACTCTCCAGCACTCAAATTATCTTTTGCAGTTCTTCACCATGAGGGGGGTGAGACACTGGAACAGGGTCCCCAGAGAAGCTGTGGAGGCTGCAAACCTGAATGTGTCCAAAGCCAGATTAGATGGGGCTTGAGCAGCCTATGGTAGGAGGGTTGGAGCTAGATGACCTTTAAGGTCCCTTCCCGTCCAAACCAGTCTGTGATTCTATTTTAGCCTGGATTTGGGGCCACAACATAAATCAGAAGATGCACAATTCTAGAAGTCTTTTTAATCACAAGATACATGTAGGCATAAAATGGTTATCTGTCTGTAAAGCAAAGCTGAAAAAGCTGTATCAGAAATGGAGTGTAAATTTTTACCAGTGCACATAATTCAGCTGCTAGAACAATTAACATTTGGATACTACACATGGGATGTGGGATCATTTTTGACACTTGGAGTCTTTGAAACTGGAAAACTTCCTAGAAGATATGTTCTAGCTCAACCACAAGTGACTGAGCTGCAAACTCAATAACTCAAAACTGAGGTAGACGGTGTAAATGTCTGATGTGCCTCACAGGATGGTGGGCTGGAGAACTGTGATGGCCTAAAAAAAAATCTATGAAAACACTTTGTCATTTTTGCTTGGTATTTCAAAAGCAGATGTCACAGCCCAATCAATGAAGATAAGATGAAAAAAGGTGCAGCAAATTAAACTGCAGTCAATTAAAAATGGAGGGTGGAAGATGTACAGACCCTACAGAAGATGAGGTGAACCATAGCAATTAAACAGAATGGCTCTAATAAATAAATCACATTCCAAATGTGGAATTCTTATTTCTGAAACCATAGTTCTAAAATTCTTCATTTCTAATCTAATTCCTAACTGTAAAATTCATGTTTTGGATACAACACATGAAAGAAACTAAGGGGTTGGACTCTAGAGGTCCCTTCCAACCCCTAACATTCTATGATTCTGTAATTCAAGCAACTGTGGAAGAACATAAATACCTATTCTGAAAATAGATTCAGCCAAAGAGCTGTCACAGTAACCTCTGCAAATTGTTCAAGAGGATCTTTGCTGGAGAACACAACATTCTGGAGCCCCTATTACAAAAAAGATCTGGACATGATGGAATGTGTCCAGAGAAGGGCCACAAAGATGATCAGAGGGCTGGAGTTTCTCTGCTTATGAGGACAGGCTGAGAGAGTTGGGGTTGTTCAGTCTGGAGAAGAGAAGGCTCTGAGGAGACCTTCTTGTGGCCTTCCAGTATCTGAAGGGGACCTAAAAGAAAGCTGGGGAGGGACTTTTTAGGGTGTCAGATAGGACTGGGAGGAATGGATCCAAATCAGAGGAGGGGAGATTTAGATTAGATCATGAGGTTGGTGAGACACTGGAACAGGTTGCCCAGGGAGGTGGTAGAAGCCTCATCCCTGGAGGTTTTTAAGACCAGGATGGATATGGCTCTGAGCAACCTGATTTAGTGTGAGATGTCCCTGCCCATGGCAGGGGGGTTGGAACTGGATGATCCTTGAGGTTCCTTCCAACCCCGACAATTCTGTGATTAAGTGGTATATTTCTTCAGAATTCTAGCACTATTACTCATTTTCAACTGATCGGATTTGACAAGAATAGCAAAATTCAGCTATCTCAGGCTAGGAGGTGTAAGGGAAAGAAAGGTTTCAAAGCAAAACCTGGGGTGGTTTTCAAAGTTGTGCCCTTTTGGAGCTCCTTGCTATGAGTTTTACCTAACGGCAGCTGTAGATTAGCAGATGATCTTCTGAGTCATTTCTCCACATGGTTGTTTGTTTGTGGAACAAGATCTTTCCTAGATGATACTCATCTTCTAATTTTTTTTTTTTCTGTGATAAACAAGAGGGTGTTTTTGTAACTGATGGCATCAGTAGCTCAGGATTTATCACCAGGTAACGTGGAAGCAGCGATGTGCAGAATCTAGAGCACGGATGCAATCAATTGCAGTTGAAAAGCAACTTCAGCTACCCTGTCATGTTTAAAAGCTAAACCAAGGCTCTTCTCATCTCCATCTGTGCATGGGAATGAAGAGGCAGAAAAAATCTGCCTCTCGCTAGCTAACTAGTCCAACTGCTGTCTAGTGGTACTGTTATTAGTAATCGGAAACCTTGCTGCAGTTGGAATCAACAAGATGCTGACTGCGGTGGTTTGGGCTCATTTCACAGAGCTGTTCTGACAGGTACTGTTGGAAGCAGAGGTGGGTGGATTCTGATAACAAGAGATGCTTGTGAAATTAATAAAGCATCACTTCATCTAAATACTCAAGCTGAGAAAAATCAAGCGTTTTCCCTTAGCACCCTTCTGTGGCAATGACATGCAAACAGGGGTTTACCTCTAAAAGGAGGGGTAAAAAAAAGCAGTAATGGGGAAAGGAAAAGAATGTTTGTTATGGTAAATACCATAGTAAAGCACTTTGACAAAGAGGTGACAGAGCCCTGGAGAAGGCTGACCATAGAAGTTGTGGAGTCTCCTTCTCTGGAAACATTCAAAACTCACCTGGATGCATTCCTGTGTGTCCTGCCCTAGGTGGTCCTACTCTGGCAGGGGTGTTGGATTGGATGATCTTTCAAGATCCCTTCCAGCTGCTACCATTGTGTGATTCTGTGTGAAAGAAATACCTCCATTCACAGTATGGTGATTTGGTTACATCCAACAGAGAAGCATCCTCTCTGCACGTTGCTCCCATGCTCCCCATCCCTGCCTGACATCTGCAACTGCCTCATTGCTTGTTGTCAACATGACTGAAGTTTCAGGAATATATTCATGTGCCTCCTGTTGCTAAGAGAAAATCTTGCTAAGCTGGGTAAGATGACTGGCAATTACTTCCACCCTATTTTTTGCCCTGTCTCTGGTCGTAATACTGATATTGCATCTTTACAAGGCTACAGCTTCTCTTCTACTCTTCCTCACATCCAGTAGGGCTGGAACATCTCTTCTATGAGGAATTTTAGGCTGAGGGAGCTGGATTCGTTCAGCCTGGAGAAGAGAATGCTCTGGGGGAACCTTAGAGCTGCCTGTTAGTACCTGAAGGGATCCTGCAGGAAGGCTGCAGAAGGACTTTTGCTCAGGGTGTCTAGAGACAGGCCAAGGGGGAATGGTTTGAAGCTGAGGGAGAGCAGGGTTAGACTGGATCTTAGGAAGAAGTTATTCAGTACAAGGGTGGTGAGGCTCTGGAAGAGGCTGCCCAGGGATGTTGTGGCTGCCTTCTCCCTGGGGGTGTTCAAGGCCAGGTTGGATGAGGCCTTGAGCAGCCAAGTCTAGTTGCGAGGCATTGCTGCCCATGGTGGGGAGCTGAAATAAATAATCTCTGAGGTCCCTTCCAACCTAACATTTTGTGATTCTCTCTTATAATCCTCATCACTATGAGAGTGGTGAGAGCCTGGAATGGGTTGTCCAGGGAGGTGGTTGAGGCCCCATCCCTGGAGGTGTTGAAGGCCAGGCTGGATGAGGCTGTGGCCAGCCTGATCTAGTATGAGGTGTCCCTGCCCATGGCAGGGGGTTGGAATTGGATGATCCTTGTGACCCCTTCCAACCCTGACTGATTCTATGATTCTACGTCAGAGAAATCATTCCCAGATCTTCAGTGTTTACTGAAGTCTTCTCTCCCTTGTGCATACAATTCTGTATAGTCAGGTCCATTTTAAAAGGATTTCTTTCTTTAAAGTTACTTTTTCTTGAAACCTGGCCTCACATTTAGTGCATCATTGGCTGAAAAAGCAGCCAGGTTGGAAGGAAATTGATGCAGAAGTTAGGAGTAATTAAAGCTCAGAGTTGTCTGGACACTTATGAAAAGTGCAGATGACTACCTGTGTCCACATATGCAGTGCATTTGTCTAAGCTACTGGTGTGTGAAGAGCAAGGAACGGAACAAAAGCTACTCTTGCTACCATAACTACAGCAGATGCTGCTTGATGCCTGCTATGATGCAGAAATCTGCTCTCGTGCTTTTACAGCAGCCTTGCCAGCCCTTTTTGTCCTACCTCTTGTGCCCCTGATTTCACACCTCTGACCTTCCCTTTCCTTTGGCATCCTACAGCAAAGAAATAAATAGATGAGTAGATGATGGTGTGAGACTCCCAAGGTATTTAGCAAAGAGGAAGACACTGAAGAAGATGCTGCTCAGAGATGCTCCATGGCTGACAGTTTAGAATTCTCTGTTTCTCTCTGATTTTAATTAATAGGCTGGTATTTAAGAAGAAATGTATTCCATTTGTGCACAGTGTAGAGAATGTCACAGTACAAGATCAGTGCTATCTGTGGCAATACAATTCTTATTCTCTGCTGACAAATGTAGCGTGATATTGATAAAAAAGCAATAACTTCAATGTTCCTGTCAAAGTCAGCCCAAAGAGCTGAGTACAGATGGTTAAATGAACATCAATATCTCGTGTTCAGCTCCTAGTGTTCATTCCTGCCATGGCAGAGGAAGGTATGGGTCAAAGAATTAATTTAAACCACAATACCAAGTCTCTAATGCTCACTGAGTCTAAGCTGTATCTCTTTCCAAGCATTCCTGGAAGTGTGGGGGAGCAGTTCCCCACCCCAGGACCAGGCTGTAGGGAACTGATGACATTCAGCTACTTAACCCTCTTTAAGTGTCCCTGAGGTCTTCTGGTTCCAGCCACAATCCACCAGCTTATCTATAATCACCTTTCCATGTTTCCAAGAAGGGAGTGTGGCTCTGCAGGCCGCCTGGATTGCTGCTGTCCCCCTCCCAGTTCTCTCCTGCACTGAGCCAAGGTGAGAGCATTCCAGGCATTCCCAGTAGCAAAGTGGGTTTGGGGCTGGTCAGTCTGAGTCTTTTGTGAAAGGGCTCTATCACATCAACACATTTGCTGATTTTCACAGAATGCATCACCTTGGAAGGGACCCTCAAAGGTCATCTAGTCCAACCCCCTGCAGTGAGCAAGGACATCTCCAGCTAGACCAGGCTGCTTCAGGCCCCCTCAAGTTTGACCTTGAATGTCTGCAGGGATGAGGCCTCAACCACATCCCTGGGCAACCTCTTCCAGTATTTCCTCACTCTCGTTGTAAAGAACTTCTTCTGTCTAACCAAAATCTGCCCTGCTCTAGTTTAAAACCGTTGTCTCTTATCCAATTGCTGCATGCCCTTCCAAACAGTTCTTCCCCAGCCTTCCTGTAGGTCCCTTCAGATATTGAAATGTGGCTATAAAATCTCCCCAGAGCCTTCTTTTCTTGAGGCTGAATAACCCCAACTCCCTGTCCTTACAGGAGAGGTGCTCCAGGCCTTTTTAAAATTATTTCTAAAGGAAAGGGAAGTGGGGAGCAGAGCCCAGAGAGATCCCATTTATTTCCAAGTGGAAATCAACCATTTTTTCCAGGTGGAATCAACCATTTCTCCTCTTAAAAAAAAAAGATTACAGGGGCCTCTGTGTGAGAACTTGGGCAGCAGAAAGGGGTTTCCCACCTACATCAGCAGAAGGGAAGCCAATGCTTTTGGTTTACCTCCAAGTGGCTTGTACCTCAGCTTTGTGGAGAGGACACAAAAGGGACATTCAGTGATGGCAGCAGTGCAATGTACTTTGGTTTTTTTTAAGGTCATCAGCTGCATCATCTCTTCACATAGCACTTTCAGTTAAGTACTTCTTTTTAGTCTTTTCCTCTTGATCCTTTTTTCTTTCTTACACATTTTCTGCCCTTTCTGCTACATTTTTCCAATGAAAAATGCCCACTGCAAAGAGTTTGCTCCTTTGCTGTTTGTAGAGGTCAAATAAGATCAGTGCTGGTATCAGCTTTGTTAGAAGGACACAGGTGAACCTCACCCAGGTTCCTTTGGAGGGGAAAAACTCCCACCTTTCTATTCAGATGTGACAGAGGAACACCTGAGACAAGTATTTCATCTTTAATTAACCTTTTTGGATCTCATCTGACTTGGTGATCAGATCCCTATACAGAATAAATTTGTTTCACCAATTAATCTCTTCCTATGTAATAGGAAGTCTAAGTTCTCAAGAAACCAATGGATTTCATTGTGAAGGGGGAGAATAAAGTTAGCTTGCACCAACATAACCATCCTCCTTTGCAAGCCCACAAAGCAAGAAGGTTGGATTACATCTGTGGAAGAGTGAAAGCCCACCAAAAATGTGGCATCTGTGATCTGATGTGCAGGGAAACATAAACTATTGTGCCCAGTGAAGCTGAGATATAAACCCAAATTCTTTGTTATGAGAGTGATGGAACTCTGAAACAGGTTGCCCAGGGAGGTGGTGGAGGCTTCATCCCTGGAGACATTCAAGGTCAGGCTCAACAAGGCTCTGAGCAACCTGATCTAGTTACAGATGCCCCTGCTCACTGCAGGGGGTTTGGGCTAGATGGCCTTTAAAGGTCCCTTCCAACCCAAACCATTCTATGATTCCATGATTCTGTGACCTGGCTCTATGGAAATGGCAAACCCCTGTGGCTTTTTTCATGAGCAGTTGTGTGCAATTTTGTCACATTTTAAAACCAGCAACTACATCCCACTTATTTGTATTATTCCTCCTCACTCAGTTGTAACTTCCTTCATTTCTTTTACTGGTAACAACATATAGTATTAAATGCTGATATTACAAGAAAGCTGGGAGGGACCTTTTACAAGGGCTTGTAGTGATAGGACAAGGGGCAGTGGCTTTCAGCTGGATGAGGGCAGATTTAGACGGGAGATTAGGAAGAAATTCGTGGTGAGACACTGGAACAGGTTGCCCAGGGAGGTTGTGGATGCCTCCTCCCTGGAAGTGTTCAAGACCAGGTTGCCTGCAGCCTGGTCTAGTGGAAAGTGTCCCTGCCCGTGGCAGTGGGGTTGGAACTAGATGATCTTTAAAGTCCAACCCAAACCATTCTGTGATTCTGTGATTGGAGACAGACTGAGAGATTTGGGGCTATTCAGTCTGGAGAAGAGAAGGCTCTGGGGCCTTTCAATATCTTGTTGTGGCCTTTCAATATCTTAAGGGGACCTAAAAGAAAGCTGTGGAGGGACTTTTTAGGATGCCAGGTAGTGATAGGACTGGGAGAGATAGAACAAAAGTAGAAATGGATAGATTCAGATTGGATGCTAGGAAGAAGTTCTTCACCATGAGGGTGGTGAGGCACTGGAACAGGTTGCCCAGGAAGGTGGTAGAAGCCTCATCCCTGGAGGTTTTTAAGGCCAGGCTGGATGTGTCTCTGAGCAGTCTGATCTAGTGTGAGGTGTCCCTGCCCATGGCAGGGGGGTTGGAACGAGATGATCTTTAAGGTCCCCCAAACCATTCTATGACTCTGTGATTTGTCCTGCTGCAGTTAAATACAAAGCTGTCACCAAGTGCCACAAAGCCCTTTAGCACTTTCCAAGTTTCACTTCAGAGCCATCAGCTTTTAAGTAAAATGACTCCTTTTAAGTGCAGAGATTGGACAGACACATAAAGCACTTTGGGCTGGAGTCCCATACATCTCCTATTATGACTCAGTTGCCCTATATTTGCTGCCTTTATTTTGTCAGATAAAAGAAAAAAAAAAACAAACACAAAAATCCCCAAACATCATCACATTGCAGAGCAGCTCACTGCTAATTGTAGTCTCTGAAGAAAATGAAGACTCTCTAGTACACCATTATTGTCTCTACAATTTGTATTAGGCACCTGGATATGCTTCCCTAATTAATAGTTCCTTTAGTGTCCAGATTAAAAATAGCTATTGAGAGCTCTGGGTGCATGATACAGCAGCATGAAATAGCATCACACCTGTCTCCCTGTTGCAGCTTCCCAAGTGTAAGCAGGAGTCAAAATTTCCCTTCTCATTAAATAAAAACACTGATAGATAGCACATCACTTGGCATCTCCAAAGTGATGTACCTAAGACATACCATCTGCTACCAACTTGCAAAAACATAGCCTGAGAAAAGTGGGACATCAAGGTGGAGCTTCGTTTCCTTTAGTTGGTTTTCTGTCTATCCTGGACTCCATCTTGGGTGGTGAAGGCTTGGTTTGTGATGCCTGTAACTGTGATGGAACAGAGCAACAGAGCCCTGGAAGAAGCTGCCCACAGAGGTTGTGGAGTCTCCTTCTCTGGAGGCTTTTAAAACCTGCTTGGATGCATTCCTGTGCAGCCTGCCCTGGGTGATCCTACTTAGGCAGGGAGGTTAGACTCAATGATCTCTGGAGGTCCCTTCCAACCCCTAACATTCTGTTTTTAGTAACTGGGAAGATACTACTTTTCACAGAATCAACCAGGTTGGAAGAGACCTCCAAGATCAAGTCCAACTGGTCACCCAACCCTAACTAATCAACCAGACCATGGCACTAAGTGCCTCATTCAGTCTCCTCTTAAACACCTCCAGGGACATCGACCCCACCACCTCCCTGGGCAGTCCATTCCCATGGGCAATCTCTCTTTCTGGGAAGAACTTTTTAAGATCTAAACTTGCCCCTGCACAGCTTGAGCCTGTGTCCTCTTGTTCTGTTGCTGCTTGCCTGGGAGAAGAGACCAACCCCCACCTGGCTGAAGGTAGCAGGAATCACAGCGTTGGATTCTCCTGGCCTGGTGAGTGCTCTCAGCACTGAGCTACAGAGCTGGATTTCCTCTTGCTTTTTCTTCCCCTGGTCACAGGATTTTTTTTGCAGTATTGCAAAGTCTGCAGATTCTGACTGGGAGCTCAGCCTCTGCTCTGAGGGCTGGGAGTGCTTGCTGAAGGTGGGAGGTTGAATCTTGAGCTGAAAGTGACTGTAAATCCCAGATGTCCTACTTGCTAGAGAAATAGGACAGAAAGAGCACCACAGAAATGAGCAGACACTCAACACCCTTCCTTTCTGTGCATTGCCAGATTCAGACCTGGGTTTCAAGCTGAGAAACAGCCTGAGAAATCAAAGTGAATAAAAAAAGATGAGTTTCCAGCTGCATTTGCCATGGCTTTTTTTGGGCACCTTCCTTCAGCATTCTGAATGCTGTGAGTCTCAGTCAGGTCCCTGAGAGCTGGAGACAGAAAGATGGGAACATTCCCATCTGCTCACAGCCAGCCTTAGTCTTTCAGACATCCAGCAGTCCAGCTGGAGACACTGATCTGCTCAGGTTGCCAAACAAGCAGTCAATTGGATAAAGTCTGAGGGCAGAAGAAGTGCCTCCATTTGGAGTAACAGGGTCATCCTACTTCAGCAACATGATTTCCAGCTCATAAATCAGGGATGCAGCAGCAGGTCTAGCAACAGACCCCCAGGCTCCCCAGAGAGGTTATGGAGTCTCCTTCTCTGGAGACTTTCAAGACGCATCTGGATGTGTTCCTGTGCAACCTGTGCTGGATTCTATGGTCCTGCTCTGGCAGGGGGTTGGACTCAAAGATCTCCAGAGGTCCCTTCCCACCCCTAACATCCTGTGATCCTGTGAACATCAGCCACCACCATTCAGCTCCAGGCATTGCTGCCTCCATCCCTCCTGAAGGCCACCCGTCTTCCTTCTCATAAAGTTATTCAAAGAAAAGCCCTCAGGTGTAAGATTCAGACCTCTCCATGTTAGCATGCACATCTTAGGAAAAGCATCTCACTGATGTGCTGGTGGTGGCAACACAACTACATTATGTGACAGACACTCACCTGGGCTCTTCAGAAATTAAAGAGATCCCCAGTCCTTTCCACCTCAAAACCCTGTGAGCAAAAATGTCTCCACCACTTAGAACAGCTGAGTCCTTGAAGCTACCACTGCATTGCCTGTAAAACAGACACTGTTCTCCACAGATCCTGAACATGACCTTTACAGAAGAAACATCTCTCTGTCCCCAAGCCCACAGGTCTTTTTAACTCTTCCATCAGCACCCAGGGTGCCTCCCCCATGCTCTGATTGACATCACCATGACAGGAGCATGTTCTCCTGAAAGGCTGCCTGTGCCAAGACCTTCTCCTAGTGCTGCAGGAACTGATAGGAATCGATTGCTACATCTTGTTTCTGCGTGTCTGAACTGGGCTTTCTGAACTCATTCAGCAATGACCTGGATGAAGGGATGGAGTGGACCCTCAGCAAGCTGGCTGATGATACAGAATGGAGAGCAGTGGCTGATACCCCAGAAGGCTGTGCTCCCATTCTGCAAGACCTGGACAGGCTGAAGAGTTGGGCAGAGAGGAATCTGATGAAGACCAACAAGGGCAAGTGTAGAGTTCTGCAGTTGGGGAAGAGTAACCCCCTGCACCAGTACAGCTTAGGGCTGGACCTGCTGGAAAGCAGCTTTGTGGAGAGGGATCTGAGAGTCATGGTAGGCCAGCAATGTGCCCTCACAGCCAAGAAGTGTGGTGCATTAAGAAGAGTGTGGCCAGCAGGTCGAGGGAGGTTATTGTCCCCTTCTTCTCTGTCCTAGGGAGGCCACATCTGGAGTATTGTGTCCCATTCTGGGCTCCCCAGTTCAAGAAAGACAGAAAACTACTGAAAAGAGTCCAGTGGAGGCTACAGAGATGCTGAATAGCCTGGAGAATCTCTGTGAGGAGGAAAGACTGTTCAGGGGCTGTTGAGACCAGAGAAGAGCAACCTGAGAGGGGATCTGATCAATAGCTAAAGGACAGGGCTCAAGAGGATGCAGCCAGACCCTTTTCAGTCATGCCCAGTGAGAGGACAAGGAGCAGCAGGTACACACAAGAACCCAGGAGATTCCATCTGAACATGAGGACAAACTTGAGGCTGACAGAGCACTGAAGTAGGCTGCCCATAGAGGTCGTGGAGTCTCCTTCCTGGAGAGATTACAAACCCACCTGGACATGATCCTGAGCACCATGCTCTGTGTTGGGAGGTTGGACTAGACCATCTGCAGAGGTCCCTTCCAACCCCACACCACTCTGGCATTCTGTGATTCCCATGCACAAATGTAGCAAATGCACTGCTTTCTCCTCCCTGCTTTTCTCCTGGCCTAAGGCAAAGGCTGCTGTGGAGACCACCTGGGTTAAATTAGCACAATTAAGCAGTGTTAAACAGTTGTAGGAGGTGCAAGGCTGTTTTCTGCAGTACTAAAGTCATGGTCTGTGGCTGTCAAATTACTGTCCAGGAGCAGGAGGGTGATCTGTGGGAGAAGCATGGAGCCAAAACCCTCTCCCAGGTGCTGCTGCTGTGTGTAAAGCTCTGTCCCTGCACCTGAAGCAAGTGCCCATTAACTTGCTGCCCCTTTTCCTCTTACACAGTTTTTAATTAAGAGGAGGACTTCAGGGAAGCTTTTCACTTGCTCACCTCCAGGATGTGGCAATGATCTCAAGCAGCAGAACCGGGGAAGTTCTGCTGTTTGCTGTGCAAGGATCAACGAAGGGTAAGAAAGCTGGTGAAGGGGACAGGGAACAAATCTTCTGAGGACTGGCTGTGGGAACTGGGATTGTTTAGTCTGGGGAAGAGGAGGATGGGGGCAGTCCTTCTTGCTCTCTACAACCAGAAAGGTTGTTGTAGTGAGGTGGGGGTCAGGCTCTTCTCCATATTATGAGGTGATAGAATGAGAGGAAATGGCCTCAAATTGCACCAGAGGAGGTTTAGGTTGGCTATTAGGAAAAATTTCTTTACTGAAAGAGTGGTCAGGCATTGGAACAGGCTGCCCAGGGAGGTGGTGGAGGCACCATCCCTGGAGGTATTCAAGAAACGTGTGGACATGGCACCTGGAGACATGGTTTATTGATCATGGTGGTGTTGGGTCAATGGTTGGACTCAATGAGCTTAGAGGTTTTTTTCCCCACCAGAAACAATTCTGTGATTCTATCATGGTTACCATGTGGTACATGAAAGCTTGCATGAAGGTTACTTGTTTTCTGTGTGCTTTTTGGGATCCAGTCTTTGTTATTCTTTGCTTTTGGTGTTGAGTTTAAGCACAAGTAACACTGGAGGGAAGCTACACAGCAGGGCTGAACTCCTCTTTCCCCATCCTCAAGTCTCAGAGGGGATGTGGGCCATGTGAGATGGGCAGCTGTTGAACTGACCCTCTTGGGTCTTCCTCTCTTATCTTTGAGGGCAAATAAATGAAACAGGATTTAAATGAATCAGGATTTAAGCTCAGCAGTAGCCAATGTGCCAGGTTTTCAACACAGGGAGAAGAGGGGAGCTCTTAGTAGAGCTCCATTTCTATCATCTGAAAGGCAGAGGAGAAACAGTGTGCAAGCAAGTATTCCAAGAATCATTAGTGGAGAATAATAAGGATGCTTTTTCTGTTTTCCTAACCCAGATCTCCTAGATGATGATTTTTATTTATTTATTTTTTTTAATCCTGACTACCCCTTTAAGAAGGGCTACAAACACCCTTCAGAGGCTTGTAATGAAATAACATTATTTATCAGTATTAAATATAGATAAACAAAAATGAGAAACAGGCTTAATTGAAACCCTCTGTGAAATCTGGCTAATCAGTTTTCATTTCCAGAAGGCTTTAACTTATGTTATTTAATTTATTATTTATCTGTTCTATTTTGCTTTTGCTTTCCAGCCCCTGTGCTGGGCTTTGGGTGCTTTAGAAACGTTTGGTGAAAGGTTGGAAGTATCAGCCCAGCTTCACCCATGTTTGAATTTACTGTGACTTTGATAAGTTTAATGTTCAGACAAGGGTTCTCCTACCCTGGCACTGATCTTGAATCCAGGCACATTGCATGATGTTTCCTGCCCACCAAAGTGCTTTTCCTTTTGACCTGGTTTTACCTCCAGCCCATGCAAGCACCTTGCCATTTCACTTTATTTCTTTAATTTATAGGCATCAAAGTTGCTGAATCAGGAAGCTGAGGTTCTAGCTGTTGAAGAAACAAATCCCACATTGTGACAACTGCTTTTTTGGCAGATTTTCTTGTGTTCCTCCTTCTGAGTCATTGTCACACATTTTAAAGGCCAGACGAACAGGCGAAGCTCTTGATGGGGAGAGCTGTGCCCTTTCTTGTGGTTTCTTCAGGCAGACAATTGGTGTCCTGTGTCTCTCCTGGTTGGCTCAGCTAATGGTGCTCACATCACATTGCAGTACTTCCTGTGTCACTGGAGCATGTGACAGTGCCCACCAGAACTGGAAGTGAAGTGGTTACAGTTGAATCTGTTCAGTGGGGTCTAATTAGCCCAACAATGCTGCTCCTCTCTGCTGAAGTGTAGCTCCCTGGGATTCCACCTCTTCGTGGGGAGGAAGGGGAGAAGCTGGGGGAAGAAGTAAAATTGAAGAAACAGGGGAAAAAATTAAAACAGATTAAAACTGGGTAGAATAGGTTGAACTTCTTGTGTTTAGCTGTGGTATTAATTGGCCCTGTGCTTCTCCAGAAGTCAAAACTAGGAATGTCAGTGGAGTCAATGATCTTAGAGGCCTTTTCCAGCTGAAACAATTCAGGGTTGTAATCAGGGAAAGCAGAGCATTGTTGTCCCTTTAAAAGCAAGATGCTCTGCTGGGTCTATCCGTTTAGACAAGTGTTTTGTTACAGAATCATGAGATCATAGAATCATTAAGGTTGGAAAGTACCTCTAAGATCATCAAGTCCAACTATCAATCCAACACTACCATGCCTACTAAGCCATGTCCCAGAGTGCCATGCCATGGTTTGGCTTGGAAGAAACCTTTAAAGGTCAATTAGGCCAACCCCTCAGCAGTGAGCAGGGACATCTTCAACTAGGTCAGGTTGCTCAGAGCCCTGTCCAACCTGAGTGTTTTCAGGGATGGGGTTTCTACCACCTCTCTGAGCAACCTCTGCATATCTCACCACACTCATCATAAAAAAATTTCTTATGGAATCAGCCAGGTTGGAAGAGACCTCCAAGATCATCCAGTCCAACCCATCACCCAGCCCTAGCCAATCAACTACACCATGGCACTAAGTGTTTTTCTTCTTTTCCAGGCTTTTCTTGAACATCTCCAGGGACAGCGACTCCACCACCTCCCTGGGCAGCACATTCCAATGGCAAATCTCTCTCTCTGTGAAGAACTTCCTCCTAACATCCAGCTTAGACCTCCCCTGGCACAACTTGAGACTGCATCCCCTCCTTCTGCTGCTGGTTGCCTGGGAGAAGAGACCAACCCCCACCCAGCTACAACCTCCCTTCAGGTAGTTGTAGACAGCAAGAAGGTCACCCCTGAGCCTCCTCTTCTTCCTTCTCTCTAATCTAAATCTCCCTCCTTTAGCTCAAAACATCACCCCTTGTCCTGTCACAGCAGGCCCTGCTAAAAAGTCTCTCCTCATCTTTCTTACAGGCACTTTCTTAAGCACTGAAAAACCACAAGAATGTTTCCCTGAAGTCTTCTCTTCTCCAGGTTGAACAACCTGAACTCCCTCATCCTGTTTTCATAACAGAGGTGTTCCAGCCCTCTGGTAACTTTTGTGGTCCTGCTCTGGACTCGCTTCACCAGGTTCATGTCCTTTGCTGAGGACCCCAAAGCTGGACAGAGTACTCCAGGTGAGGTCTCACCAGAGTGGAGCAGAGAAGCAGAATCACCTCCCTGCCCACACTTTTTGTGATGCAGCCTTCTGACACATTGCTGGCTCATTTCCAGCTTTTTGTTCACCAGTACCCCCAAGTACAAGGCTACTCTCAATCCCTTCACCCCACAGCCTGTAGTGACACCAGGGATTGCCCCAACCCAGGTGCAGGACCTTGCATTTGGCTTTGTTGAACTTCATGAGGTTCACACAGGTCCACCTCTCCAGGTCCCTTTGAATAGCATCCTGCCCTTGAGGCATGTGGCTTGCAGCACTCAGCTTAATGCCATTTGGGCTGCCCATAATCATGATCTGCACTTGTGTGCACAAGTTTAGAATCACAGAATCAGCCACGGACCACAAGGATCATCTAGATCCAACCCCCCTGCCATGGGCAGGGACACCTCACACTACATCAGGCTGGCCATAGCCTCTTCCAGCCTGGCCTTAAACACCTCCAGGGATGGGGCCTCAACCACCTCCCTGGACAACCCATTCCAGGCTCTCACCACTCTCATGGGGAAGAACGTCTTCCTCATGTCCAGCCTGAATCTTCCCACTTCCAGCTTTATTCCATTCCCCCTAGTCCAGTCACTACCTGATATCCCAAAACGTCCCTCCCCAGCTTTCTTGTAGCCCCCTTCAGATACTGGAAGGTCACAATAAGGTCACCTCAGAGCTTTCTCTTCTCCAGACTGTTTACCCTCATAACATACCCATAAGATGAAGAAGTTGATCCCTGTTTTGCAGGCTGTAGGGACTGAAGCCCAGGGTGATGAAACGATTTGCCCAAAGTCATAATGGAAGGTCCTAGGAGAAGCAGAGACAAACTGTGGAACATCAGTGCTCCTCTCCAGCTTGACATAGCAACCTTACAATACTTCAGGAATGATTAAAATGTTAAATGAGTTGAAAGGAAAAGCTCTGTCCAGAGCAGGAGTCATCACTTGGTTTATTGACTGGGTTCTTTGAAAAACACAAATGCAGCAGCATTCAGAATGCAAACACAGCCAGTGGAGAATTCTCAAGTGAAGGTGAATCTAAAGGAAACCATCTCTGGGTTGTGTTTCTCTGGTCTCTTCCATCTCACTGGTGACAGGGAGCATGGCTGTGCATACAGATCTGAAAGCTTTCCTGCTTGGGCAGGCTCTGGGGGAATTCTCCCACAGTGGTTATGCTGAGATAGGGCAAGAGGGAGGGGACAGGCTCTGCTCCGTTGCACCCTGTGGTAGGACAAGGGGCAGTGGATATAAACCACAGCACAGGAGGTTCCACCTCAACATGAGCAGGAACATCTTCCCTGTGAGGGTCACAGAGCACTGGAACAGGCTCCCCAGAGGGGTTGTGAAGTCTCCATCTCTGGAGACTTTCCAGACCCATCTGGATATGTTCTTGTGCAATCTGTGCTGGATTCTATGGCCCTGCTCTGTCAGGGGGCTTGGACTTGATGATCTTTGGAGGTTCCTTTCAACTCCTAGCATCCTGTGATCCTGTGATCTTCTTCTGTTCCTTCTCAAGATGCCAGCAGGAGCGCCTGCTCTTGTCTTCTCCCACCCACCCTCGTCCTGCTTTCACACCTGGAGTTTCCGTCCTTTCCCTCACTGTGAGAGAGCACTGGGGGAGCAAATTGTTCAGGACAGAGGGAGATGGCACAGGTGTGACCACCTGCTGCATCTGCCTTTCTTCTCATGGGCTTTTAAAAAGGCACTTCATATTTTAAAAAGGAGGAGGAAGAGACAGTGGTCTTTGGTGTTGCTCAGCGCTGACACAGCTGGAGCTGGCCGGGGCTGGTGGGGTGTTATTTTTTACAGGTTGGCAACCAGCCGCTTGTTGCAATGATATACTTCTCTTTCTTTTTTTTCCACACACCCCCTGCCCCTCCCTTCCAGAGATCTCCTGAGTGTAGATGTGCCAACACGGGTTCCGGTTTTACCACAGCTAATTCTCTTATTTCAAAGAGAGGAAATATCCTTGGACAAATCTGCTTTGTCAAGGTTGAAAACGTTCCACACCACAGATGGTGACCATAAGGTGCAAGTGAGTTTTCAGCTGAACCGGTGACACCCTACCCATTTGCTTCACTGCTGAAGATTTTAAAACTAGGCTTGGGGTGTTTTTTTTTTTGTTTGGTTTGTTGTTTTTTTTTTTTAATTTTTTTTTTTTGTTATGAGAAGCTGAGCAAGATACTTCTCTCCAAATGTCTCATCCTCCTGTTAGCTCCTCACTTCCATATTCATGGCACTCCTGCTGCTACTAGCACTACCATGCGTAGCACCTACTGCAAATTGTCCAGTTCCTGTTGTTAGGATGGCAGTTCCCTTTGGTTTTTGAAAAATTCATTAAGCAAGGGGGTGCAAGGGGCAGCAGAGTCCCGTTATGGTCCAGCAGCCTATCGTAGGAGCTGCTTTTCCCAGGTGTGCTCCTGCACTCTGGCTTGCTGGGCTTGTAACCACCTGAGCACCTCTACGTTTATGCAAAAGTGACTGAGTTTAGGTGATCTGCTGTCTGCTTGTATCAAGATGATCTGCTGGGTAGCAGCACAAAGATGTTCTGCCATCAGGGATGTTGTTACAGGGAGTCTCCTGGCAATGCTCTGGGGATTTTTCAGGCCCTTCTAACACAGTGTGAGATTTGTCTTGTGGACTGAACAGAGCCTCGACAGGAGTGGCGATGGCAGCTTACAATAATTGGTGCTGTGGCTCTTCTGAGTCCTCTTCCCCAAGGGGTTTTATGTTAATATGAGAGAACCCACCTGTGGTTGGCAGCCTCAGTGGCTGTATCTAATTTTTCACTTGTGTAAATTCCCCGATTTCATCGTGATGCCTCTGGTACTATTTTGTGGTGCAGTCACTGGGCCTCACTTCCCTTTTCTCCCTGACTAATTCCTCCCACAATGAAATATAAAGCTTAAGCTGGGGAGGGTATAAAGGATGGCTCCAGAGGCAGCTAGGAAAATACAAGCCTAAAAGGAAACCATTTCAGGAGGGACAGGGACCTACTCGAGAAAGTCCAAGGGAGGGCTATGAGGATGCTGAAGGAACTGCACTATGAGGAGAGGCTGAGAGCTCTGGGGCTTTTTAGTCTGGAGAGGAGAAGACTGAGAGTGGATTTAATAAACGTTTATAAATATCTGAGGGCTCAATTCAACAGAAGCAAGTGGACATCCCAAGATCAGAGCTGCTACGTGGCTCCCACAACGAGAAGCCCAGTATGTGTGGGTCCTCCTTGCTTCCGTCACTGTTATCTTTGCACCAGTCCTAGTTATTTTTTCACCTTTGACATGTCTCCATGCCATCACTTCTTCATTTCTCCATGATGCCACCAGACCATGTACCCCTTTCCCTGCTTTGCTCCATGTCCTTTTGGCTTCTCTGTCGTGGGTGACATTCTCAACCCAGCACATCACTTTCCATCTACCTCATCTCCTGACACTTTCTAACACAGCTTCAATCCATAGCTACTCTCTCCTGGATCCCATAACATTCCATGTGTTGACAGAGCATATGCTGCTTGACTTCTCTTTCAAGACCTACCATGATACTCTCCTTCACCTCTCCCTTTCATTTATCTCTTGCCTTTATATTCAGTTTCCAGGCTCTCTCCCCAAACTTTCCCTGCTATGTCCCTCAAATCTACCCTTCATTATGGCGCTTGCAAAGGAAATGACAATAATTTGGTCATGCCCATCACACTGACCTGCTTGTCTCGTTATCTTCTGTCCCTTGCTCTGGCTTTACCTGGTGTTTATCACAGTATCTTGATGTGTACCTCAGGGGCTAGAAGCTTTATGAGTTATTATGGAAGGAGCATGACATTAAAAAACAAAACCAAACCAAACCACCAGATGTTTAGAAGCTTGTGATACTGAAAGCTGGGCCTGACTCTTTACAGATCTTTTTTTCAGCTCTCTTCAGAGGGAGCAAGACCAAAAGCAGCAGTGTTTTTGTCCCCTGTGCTGCTGTAAATTGTAGTAGCCCCACTTGGCTCCTCTGCTTGTCAAATCATAGAATCTTAGAATGGCTTAGGTTGGAAGGGACTCTAGAGATCGTCTACTCCAACTTCCCAACCATGGGCAGGGACACCTCTCAACTAGACTCGGCTGCTCAAGCCCTCATTCAGCCTGGCCTTGAATGTCCCCAGGGAGGAGGCATCCACAACCTCCTTGGGCAGCCTGTTCCAGAGCTTCCCCACCCTCATACTGAAGAAATCCTTCCTAGGATTCTGTCTGAACCTACTCTCCCTCAGCTTCAAACCATTCCCCCTTGGCCTGTCTCTAGACACCCTCCGGAAAAGTCCCTCTGCAGCCTTCCTGGAGGATCCCTTCAGGTACTGGAAGGCATCTCTAAGGTTCCTCTGGAGTCTTTTCCTCTCCAAGCTGAACACCCCCAGCTCCCTCAGCCTATCCTCACAGCAGAGGTGCTTCAGGTGTTCTCTTCTTGCCAGATCAATGGCAAATCTCCATCTCTTTTGGGGCACATCTTCTTATGCCCGTTGACATGATCTGGTCAGCAAAAAGAAGATGGTCTCTGTGCTTGCTGAAACTAACCATATTAAACGGTGAAAGTATTGTAAATAGGCCCTTCCACTGCTTGAGGAGACCTGCAAACTATTTGCCCTTCCTTATACAGCTTGTAATTTAAATATTTTAAACCTCGAAATAAATTACCAATCATAAAATTCAGCAGTCTAATACTTCTTTGAATATTTTAAATCAGGTATAAATTGTTCAATGAAGTTGATCTAGTCTTAGCACACTTCTCAAAAGATTTACCAGTGCATGATTGAAATGGATGATTCTGTTCTGGGATACTGTATGGGGTATTACATAGATTTAAATAGTCCTGCTTGGGATGAAGGTTTCATAGCTCAGTATCTCTCTGCTTTGGCAAATGCATCTGCTGGCCCAGCAGTAGTTTCTGTGTGCAGTGTCTGATGATGCTAACGTGAAGGAAGCTTAATTCCTGTGGAGGGATTGGTAGCTGGCATAGGAGTGCATGCTAAGCATGTTCTTCCAACATAGATTTGTGACCCTTTTGGAGATACCTTTGCGTGGGGGAAGAATTAAATCTATATCCAATATATGTTACTAAAAACAATATTAGTGCCATCTTTTGGGCAAGATTTTAAAGCACATATGTCAAGGAATGTGATGGTCTAATTCTACAGCACCCATCCTCGAGACCATTTGTACAGCTCACTTTATTTTTCCAACTGAAAATGCTTAAGAGGAATTAAAAAGCTTTACGACACTTCGGCAGCGATGTTGTTTCAGATTGCAGAGCAGTCAGACAGTATTAAAAGTAGGACTTTTTAATAGTGTGGAGTGGTGTCACTACTTCCAACTTCTGACTCATCAGGATCTAGTGCATATTTCTCAAGTGGAGGATTTTTCTTTTTTTTTCCTTTTTATTTTTTTTCCGGTAACCTGATGTTCTGAATGAGTTTCTAGTGAAATGCTGAGCCAATGTTAACTCTGAGTAAAACAACAGCTTTGATAGCATCTACATTCATTCAGGTTTTTTTCTCTTCACATATTCTTCAGCTCATCAGGAACTTATTCCTCTACACTATTGATTCTGTTGAATACCAAACAGATCACACATCCCAAATAAAGATGTTTTAGCTGTTAAATACAGATATCTCACAGAATCACTGTGGTTGGAAAAGACCTTTAAGATCATCAAGTCCAACCATTATCTAACTCTGCCAGGGGCCCTGCTACACCATATCAAGATGGCCTTTAAAAGCATGCTTCAATGGTGATTAGACAAGTCCCTGGACAGCCTGTTCCAGTCTTTCATAACCCTTTTAGTATAAAATACTTCCTAATACCTAACCTAAACCTCCCCTGGTGTAACTTGATGCCATTTCCTCTTGTTGGGTTGGAAGGGACCTCCAAAGATCATCTGGTACAACCCACTTGCAGCTGAGACTTGTGAGAAGTAACCAACACCCACCCTTTCTGCCACCTCCTTCCAGGTAGTTGTAGAGAGTGAGAAGGTCCCCCCTCAACCTCCTTTTTTTTGGTAGGTGCAATTAAAAATATGGGATATGATGTAATGTCTAGAGTTGGCCTTAAACAAGTGGCCATCTGAGGAGACAACAGGACTGGCCCACTAAAGCTGGAGCTGAGGCTTGTCTGTTAGGTTCCTCTCTTACTGTCTAAAACCTGCACCATCAGCTTCACACCCACACACAGGACTTGTTTATTCTGGGTGTAAGAACAGCGAGTGAATTTTCAGTTCAGGTTCAATTAAGATCTTATAGGTGTTTCGGATTTCATTTTATTGGCTTCAATTAATGAACATATATTTGGTGTGTCTCTGTAGCTGGGGAGTCAAACAAACTGCTCAGTCTGTTTATTTAGGAGATTGCATCACCGCACATCTGACAAATGCACTCGCTGCATGTGCGGCATCCTCGCGCCGAGTGCATTTATTTGAACTTTCTACCATGTACATGGGATCACACATTCAGATAAACACAGCTGTGTTTATTTCAGGCTGCACAACTCCAGATTGTAGATGTATGTCTGGAGCCAGTGGACTACACTTGCACTGTGCAGGATTTTCAAACTCTTAAGAGCTTCAGTATTTGTCAACCAAATGTCCAAAATAGCGTCGAAGGCTCTTACCTCATGTAGAGCTTGGTAAAGATGTAAAGGAAAACAGATTCACAGATTGCATCATGTTGGAAGGGACTCTCAAAGATCATCTTGTCCAGCCCCTCTGCAGTGAGCAGGGACACCTCCAACTAGATCAGACTGCCCAGGGCCATATCAAGTCTGATCTTGAATCTCCTCAGAGACAGGGCCTCAGCCGCATCCCTGGGTTCTGGTATTTTACCACTCTCATCGTGCAGAACTTCCTCCTGATGTTCAACCTAAATCTACTCTGCTCCAGTTTCAAACCATTGGAGCAGGGTAGATTTAGGTTATACATAAGTGGGAAGTTCTTTTCATTGTTATTAACCTTTCATTATTATTAACCTTTTCATTATGTGCTTCAACATAGTGCTACGTTTGCTGACATACTTTATTGAGTAAAAATGTTTAGCCATCTTTGTTAAGATTTAATCTCCCTACTCCCATTTGGCTGGGCACATTGCATGAATGTCATCATTTGGGTGCTGAACTTGCAAACCACTGCATCGGCTTCACTGTTGTCCCCCAAAGGTTATGATGGGTTGCTCACCAAGGCTCTGGTTTTGCTTGTACTATTCAGGCAATTAATGTTGCTCATATGACTTGGAGTCAGTTGTTTAATGACTTCACTGGTTGCAGATTTGGGCCTAAAGATGTTTCTTTCTTTGCAGTATGAATGAGCAAACCTACTCTTACCAGGCAAAGCAAAGAGCAGCATTGTGTGGTGCGGCAGTGGACGGTGCTGTGACATTTTAAAGCTGCTGCTGTGGTAATTAAGGCCTTGATGATTCAAAGTCTTGAAATCAGGTGTTGAGTAATCCCCCGGTGTTACTCATG